>NC_090265.1:1126491291-1126791291 GCF_040414725.1 Anabrus simplex | reverse complement strand
CGCTATCTCCATGAGGATCCCCAACACCATCCAGCACAAAAATAGGGCATTCTTACGACACTCGCCACGAGAGCGACACGAATTTGTGAGCCATAGAATATCCAGGAGGAGATGGACACATTCAAAGTCACGTTGAAGGGTAATGATTACAACGATGTACAGATTCATAGAGTCCTGCATCCCAGAGAGACAACTAAACAAAGCTCACAGAAAGAAGAAGTGAAAGGTACTGCCTACCTGCCTTAGATCCACAAGAGCACAGACAGAATTGCCGAAGTCTTCCGCAAACGCAAATTAAAAACCATGTTTGGCACCATCACCAAAATTTCTCACAGTTTAGATAAAAGCAAGGACAAATTGTCCCCACTATTACACCATAGGGTGTACAAAATTCCCTGTACTTGCGGCAAGGTATACATTGGCCAAACATGCCGGCCTATTGGGATTCGCATTAAAGAACACCAAAGAAATATCCGTCTCATACAGCCAGACAACTCAGCAATAGCTGAGCATGTCCTATCGTCGGGTCATGATGTCGCGTTCCAGGATTATACGGGAAGTTGTGTAAATACGTAGAAATCTTAACAATTTCGACAGGGACAATAGCTATCAACAAATCAAGTAATACGTGGTTGCCAGTTATTAAGGATTTACGTTGGTAGTTCTCTTCCTTCACCTTTCCCTATCGTTATTTCGTTTCGGTGTTTTCCAAATTCGTATGTTCCTCATCACCAGATGTTTACCAAAGTCATGCTTTCATTTTTGTGTATACCAGTTATTCCACCTCTCTCAGTTCGATTCTGATGGTGCCGTCAGCTTCCGCTTCGAATGCTAGCTCTGTACCGCATACGTTGATCCATCTGGTGACGAACGAACATAACACTTTCGTTTCTATTACTAACGTCTAAATTCAAACCCTCGTTATTGTAGAAGCCTTTCAAGTGAACAGTCGAGATTTTCTTCTGAAGACGCGGAGCAAAGTTCTCTGCGAAACAGAGTTTTACCTTGGTGGTGGTGGTGATTATTGTTTTAAGAGGAAGTACAACTAGGCAACCATCCTCTATATAAAACTAATCAGAGGGAAAAATGGAATGGATCCAACACTTCGAAAAATGAAAATATCGGTCAAAGAAAGACAAGGGCCACGAAGGGCGTGAAAATGAAAGACTCCCTAGCCCTTGTAAACCTAATAACGTCGGGGTCGGAAAAGAACAAGAGTTGACCAAGAGAGGTCTGATAGGATAGATGAAAGTGAGGAGCCTGGCAAAAGTAAGTGGAAACAATGCCAGGAGTCAGCTGAGGACCCGTGGTCACCAACCCACGCTCCAAAGTTCAGAGCCCCTGGGGCCCCTATTAGTCGCCTCTTACGACAGGCAGGGGATACCGTGGGTGTTATTCTACTGCCCCTTGTTTTCTTGACTTGACATAAGCCCAAAATCCCATATTATGTCTAGAATATACATATATATTCAATGAATCAGAATATATTTGAGGTGGACAAAGCTGAGCAACACTGTATACTAAAGAAGTTTTCGTGTGGTTGAGAGAGTTCGAAGGGTGTCCCTCGTAAGTATTATGTTGCTGACCACACATTACGCCTACTTATTTCTGAGTTTAATTGTTCCATGTGTACCACACGGACTACCAATCAATCCGCAGAGTTCTGAAATATACTCCTTGGTGGCCAAGATAGATTAGGCGTCATGTCTTTATGGTCTGATACCGTCGTTAATTCGTTTGAGTTTAGTTGGTGGTAAATATTTCGCCATCAGAATGTTGGTCGGCAAGGCAGATTGCATATGAAAAGCTTGGTTTCAATAAAAACCTCTCTGAAGTGCTCATATGGAATGAGGACGTAAGGCGCTTTTGATGGCGATTCGTCTGTCGGATAGAAACGTTAAGACTTGAATAGACCTGGTGTGTTATTGGACACAGTGCCGGCACCGGGTTTCAGACTCTCCCTACCTCCTCTTCATCCTCATCATCATCATCATCATATTGCACAACGCGTAAAATGCATTCATCAACCGGACACAAACACATACACTCGTGTAATGATTTTCACCTCTGAGGCAAGAAGACACTATCATCATCACGGTCAGTGGATTCGTATCCAAATGCTTGGCCATTAGAACACTTAAGATCCAGAAAATGTTCCCGAAAACTACCATAAATCAATTGGAAATGCAGGTACCAGTAAAGATACCACAGCAACAAGAATATTCACGAGCAGTATAGTACGTATACTGTCTTGATGACTACTGTGTTACCAAATGAAACAATCAGGATACGAATTTTTTTTAAAAAACTTTTTTCCAAGTGTAACACCTCACAATAAATAATACCGGTCGATAAAGAACTATATAATTTTAAAGATGTAAATTATATTTGAGGCTGACTCTCTCAGGACCATTTATGTGTAAAATAACGAGAGATTAGGGGTAATTTAATGGCATATAGATTTCACGAGGCGTTGCGATCCCATCACGATAAAACTACACAAAGGGATTGTATAGACGAAATGTTGATAAGGGCTAAATCCTCTCTCCCTTACCATAGCCGTTCCATCCTCTCTGGATATTTATCCAGATTAACATCTAAACATAATTAATTCGTGAATGGTGCTGCTACTAATAACACTGTAGCGTTAAATTTCGATAATATAATTTGATATCGCAAAATAGGATTCAATTTTTTATATGCGTACATGGATTTTGCCTTTGACTCCCGTTCCCCATTCACCTAGTAATCATCAATCAATCATTTCCAACTTCAGATGTACAAGCTGGGAACCTGCTCTGATGGTATCAATCAGATAAAAGCTTAATTAATGGCATTTTAATTCATTTGGTCTGACAGTTGGATGGATGCTGCTGGTAGTGGAACGATTCATCAATAATGAAGCTGAATACACCAGACATTGTTACACAGCAGGAACTCTCCGATGTGCAACAAGGCCGTCTGGAGCGTTTCTGGGTCTAGTGCACCATCTCTTCATTCAGCTGCTTCTCATATTTGCATAATGGAAAACGGTGTAATCATTTGAGAGCTCTAAAAGCTATCAAAATGATAATTTATCACACGGTTCCAATGATCAATACGATATATGAATATCACGAACCTCGACGAATCAACAGCTGCCAATCGCCACAATATTACAGTTTTCGTGTAATTACTTTCATTTTATCGCACTTGAGCATACTTCTTTTTTATATAAACTCATCAGGATAGCGCACTGAAATGCCTTCGATAGTGTATTTGACCACAGACCACACAATCAAAGGACGTAACAGTGTTAGTTTGATGAATGACCGCCAACATATTATGAAACTGCGGCCCAAAGTGTGTAAATGAAGAAAGAAAAAAAAAGGAAAGCGAGTTTGCCGTGCGGTTAAGCATTACTTGGGTGTGAGCTCTCATTCGGCAGATGGTGGGTTCGAATCCCACCGTAGGTAACCCTGAAGTTGTTATTGAGTAGTTTCCCCATTTTAACACTAGACTAATTTAAATCAATGGAATTGAATTTCAGGCATAAATGAATTCCAGTACCTTACACTACAATTTACATTAGATTGAGCAGTGTAGTGACCTGCTGCTAGCTAAAACTTGTGTTGACAACACCATCACCTAGAAATTTATCCAGAATTTTCCGGAAATTGGAGTTTTATTTAAGTTTGCATTTCTAAATTCCTTGATTTACAACCGAATACTTACTAGAGTTTGTTTTCAGCGGTCTTCCTTTCCTTTACATGAATGATTTGTCCTGCTTGTATAATATGGCTTTTCTGATCTATTGCTCAACTCTCTCCCAGCAGGATTATTCGCATAAGCACTGTACATACTATCTGCGCACATTTTAGCGATAGATTTACACCACCATAGTGCTGAAGCGGTCGACCTCGGCAAACTTCGAGATTCGTACTGGCAATCTTTGAAACACAAACTATGAATCGCTTATGCATCGCTTATGCATCGCTGTGTGACGTCTGGCATACACTTTACGTACTACTTCTGTTGTTATCAACGGCCGTAGCCGTGTTGAAACACCGGATCTCGTGAGATCTCCGAAGTTAAGCAACATTGGGCGTGGTCAGGAGTTGGATGGGTTGCCACGCGCTGTTGGTGGGGGGTAAGGGAATGGAGGAGCGGAAAGGAACTGGCCACACTACCGCACGTAAACTCCGGCTCAGGAATACCTCTGCGGAGGTTGGGACCTGCCTTTGGGCAGAATAACCCTTACCTTACCTCTGTTGTTATTTACACAGCAAAGCCAAATTATAGAATTCACTCTAGGAATAAGATTCGCATCGAAAAATGTTATGTAATGTTTATATAATGAGTGTGTGACATAGCTGTTGGCTTAAAAAAACAAAGGTTTAGAAAATTCATATCGATCGATCATATTATCGATTCAATTCAGATTTCATTTCCATTCAGTTGGCAGTACTAACGGAACCGGAAGCGCTCCATCGTTACTCCTCAAACCTGTACACGAATCTATCGCTAAAAAGTGCGCAGATAGTACATATAATCGTGCTGTTAACGTTCTAGCCTCCAGCGTCTTCCATAAAAGTTGCCCTATATTCTTGTCACACTACTTCTAGGTTTGAAATATTACAACCATTCGCTTAACCATCTCTAGTTCACTGATGAGTCCTGTCAGTAACGGGTCCCAACTAGCCGCTCCATATCTCAGGATTGGCCTCACAAAGGAAACTGCCTGAGAACAGCAGTCTCATGACGAAATACAAACAGGAATTTATATTCTCTTCACTAGTGTGTCCAATCTAAGAGAATATTCTCATTTTTATGTGAAAGCGTTTTTGTAAATTCATATTCATTTTCTTGCCGTGTTTATTGCTCACTATGGAGCACATCTTTGATCAAAATTGATTGTGTATACTGCAGTGAATTTATTTAATACTAGGTAAAATTTGGTAAATACTATTTTTTTTGCTAGTTGCTTTACGTCGCACCGACACAGATAGGTCTTATGGCGACGATGGGACAGGAAAGGGCTAGGAGTGGGAAGGAAGCGGCCGTGGCCTTAATGAAGGTACAGCCCCAGCATTTGCCTGGTGTGAAAATGGGAAACCACGGAAAACCATTTTCAGGGCTGCCGACATGGGGTTCGAACCTACTATCTCCCGAATACTGTTTAATACTAGGTGAGCCGGCCCCATGGTGTAGGGAAAGCGTGCCTGCCTCTTACCCGGAGGCCCCCGGTTCGATCCCGGGCCAGGTCAGGGATTTTTACCTGGACCTGAGGGCTGGTTCGAGGTCCACTCAGCCTACGTGATTAGAATTAGGAGCTATCAGACGGTGAGATAGCGGCCCCGGTCTAGAAAGCCAAAAATAGCGGCCGAGAGGACTCGTCGTGCTGACCACACGACACCTCGTAATCTGGAGGCCTTCGGGCTGAGCAGCGGTCGCTTGGTAGGCCAAGGCCCTTCAAGGGCTGTAGAGGCTTGGGGAGGGGGTAATATCTGGCACTTCCCGATATTTTCTCAATGTTTACTGTTAGGATATGTATTAACTCTTAACAATATGTGAAGTGAATCTTCGTACACTTTTCATTGTAAGATTGACTTCAATTTTTTTCTTCTTCTTAATCTGCTTACCCTCCAGGGTTGGCTGTTCCCTCGGACTCAGCAATGGATCCCACCTCTACCGCCTCAAGGGCAGTGTCCTGAAGCTTCGGACTTTGGGTCGGGGGATAAAACTGGGGAGGATGACCAGTACCTCGCCCAGGCGGCCTCACCTGCTATGCAGAACAGGAGCCTTGTGGGGGGATGGGAAGACTGAAAGGGATAGGCAAGCAATAGGGAAGGAAGCGGCCGTGGCCTTAAGTTAGGTACCACCCCGGCATTTTCCTGGAGGAGAAGTGGAGAACCACGGAAAACCACTTCGAGGTTGACCGAGGGGGGAATCGAGCCCCCCTCTACTCAATTGACCTCCCGAGGCTGAGTGGATCCCGTTCCGGCCCTCGTACCACTTTTCAAATTTCGTGGCAGAGCCGGGAATCGAAACCGGGCCTCCGGGGGTGGCAGCTAATCACACTAACCATTACATCACAGAGGCGGGACTTAAATTTTACGATCTATTTAGTAGTATTAGGGTTGTCGTTATGAGTTTATGTTTTAATATCAGATTATTTTGCTTGGAGTTAAACTTTGTATTTATGGCAGCCCAGATTGTCTGGGCTAAATTTCGGTAATTTTGTGCGTTTTTCATCCCTTCTTACCCCTATGCTGATGGGGGCTAAAGTTTGGCTTAAATGGCAACGAGGGAATCAGTATTTATCTCAGCGAGCACAAAAAGTATGGATTCGACACTAATATCTGTCGTGTTTAGTATTTTTGTATATCACCCCCACCCCAGCCCTACCGCTAGGGGTGTATTATCTCCACAGTGTAAGTAATCTGTGTGCCAAATTCGGTTGAGAGCTATGCTGGAACATACATCCATCCATAACCTCGATCATTTTGGACAATTCTTTAACCCCTTGCCATTCCCAACATTACCCCCCCCCCCAAAACCACCCCCCTCACTATGCCGATGGGTACTGAACCTGGACTTCCGTGCTTCTTAATTGTGACTATTCATCTCAGAGATAGCGAAAACTAAGGATACGACACTAATAATGGATGTTTTCGGTAATTATTACATGTCAGACCCAACCCAGCCGCGCCGCAGGGGGTGTCTTGATCCGAGAATATTTTTTTCAGATAGTAAGTTATTTTTGTTCCAAGCTTCGTTGAGAGATCTGCTGGAACATATATATACACAGTCTTATATATATACACGCCTTTTCACCCCTATGTCCATGGGGCTAAACTTTGGCTGGAAATGGCATGCGAAGTGTCATTATGCATCTCAGGCACCCCGAAAACTGTAGATTAGACACTAGTATTGGTCGTTTTCGAATGTTTTCACATATCAACCCCTCATCATCCCGAATCCCAGGGGTGATAGGGGTGTCTTGCTCCCAACAGTATTCTTTTTTCAGATAATAAGTCATTTGTGTGCATTTGAACTGTGTGCCTTCTAGAAGGCCATCTGTGATGTAAGCCCTCAACTGTGTGTCTAAAGAAGTTTGGACCTTCAATCTTCAGATGTCTCTACTATCGGATTATGTGCCCTCTCTGGTTGCAGGACGGACATTTAAATTTGAAGGGAATGTTCTATTTTCAAAATATGTGAACCTGAAGTGTTTGTAAATTGTTTTTTGTTATGTGCTGAGGGTGTCAGCACTTCTAAGGCTTCCTTCTTCAGTACGTTAGTAGCCAATCAGAATTTTTTGTATTTTTGTAGCCAGTTAAATTTGGGGGTGTGTACAGAACTTCAGCTTAGAGAGTTCTGGGACTTTCCCCTCTGCTATATAAGCTGGGCGCTTTTGGACCATTTTGTCATCTTCGTCGCTCCAGTCTTAGAGTGCATACGGTGTAAGTGGAGTCAGAGGAAGCCTTACCTGCCGTCGGGAGGCTCACCAGCTCAAGGTAATGGCAGACATCTTTTAAATATGTGATAGCTGTAGAAAGTTAACTTGAGGGGAAGGTTTCAAAATTCTTTCTTAATATAAACTTCAATTTTCTTTCTATTTGCTTTACGTCGCACCGACACAGATAGTTCTTATGGCGACGATGGGACAGGGAAGGCCTAGGAATGGGAAGGAATCGGCCGTTACCTTAATTAAGGTACAGTCCCAGCATTTGGCTGGTGTGAAAATGGGAAACCACGGAAAACCATTTTCAGGGCTGCCGATAGTGGGATTCGAACCCACTATCTCCCGAATGCGAACTCACAGCTGCGCGCTCCTTACCGCACGGCCAACTCGCCCGGTCTTCTAAAGTTTAATATCACCTTTTAAATGTAAGTTTTCAGGCAAGTCTAAGGACTCTATTGAAAACCCTGCTGGGAAATACAGTATGAAACTTAGGAATAGTGTTCACCCTCTATTAATTCCCACTCAACTTGGTATGGGGGTGACTTTGATTTTCTAAAATTCGAAATTCTTCAAAGCATTTTGGAACTTAATATTTCGCTATCTAGTCACCCTCTGCAGTATAGACTTAGCCTCTGTAACTTCAGGCCGCAAGCTCATGTAGGATTTTTATTGTATTTCAAAAGGAGTGCAAGAGTTTCTCCTGCTAGCATTTTGTTCATGGCCGATTTATTAAACCTTCTTTTTTTCTTCCTTCTTTTCTTTTTTTCGCTATTTGGTTTACGTCGCACCGACACAGATATGTCTTATGGCGACGATGGGATAGGAAAGGCCTAGGAATTGGAAGGAAGCGGCCGTGGCCTTAATTAAGGTACAGCCCCGGCATTTGCCTGGTGTGAAAATGGGAAACCACGGAAAACCATCTTCAGGGCTGCCGACAGTGGGGTTCGAACCCACTATCTACCGATTACTGGATACTGGCCGCAATTAAGCGACTGCAGCTATCGAGCTCGGTATTAAACCTTCTCTTTAGTACACTAAGGCCATTTAGAATGGGCACTTATTGCCTCTGTTTAAAGTGACGTTATTTATGGACGAGTACGTAATAGACTGTCGAGCTAAAATAAGAGTAAATCGTGTTTCGAAGCTTATCTAGTGAAAAATTTGGATAAGAAACTTGGGCCTATGAAAGGCTGGAATGTGTAAGTTTTGGAGCGCAGTCTCCTATGGTGTAATTGAGTGGAGCTCTTTGAAATGATGTACCATTAGAGCTACCATGCTCAGTCATTTGTAAACTATTGTATCGAATGTCTTCTTCTTGGTACCTGATTATTGACTTATTATTCCATCAAAATTTAAGATCGAAAAAAGGAAAGAAATAAAATTTCAAATTTTAGTGTTTTAAATTATGCTCTCAACTTTTCTCTGTACACCCATTCACGCCCGCACCTCCTTACACCACTGGAAACCACAATATTCCCTTAACCATTTTTACATATCACTGCTTCCCACCCCCACCCTTAGGGGTGCTAGGAGTGTCTTACCACCACAGTACTTTTTCCAGACAGTAAGTCATATGTGTACCAAGTTACATTGAAATCGGTCCTGTGATTTAGAAGGAGACGTAGAACATACTGTTGGGAGATCAGAAGAATGCACATGCCCGCTGAGGCACGGAGCGAAGGGGTTTTCACCAGCAGAGCCAGTGACGCTATGGTTACCATAGCAATTCCGCTACTATCCAGGCGACTTTATATTATCTTCTACTGGCAGCTCTTCGCTCTTGTCAGTTATAATCCAGCAAACTGCAAAGTGTGAGTCAATGTTTTCCTGTAACAGATACGAGCAGATAAGAGCCGATCTGTCTGGGCAGAACAGGAAGTTCGTGCTTGCAGGCCACATTCCTCATTCTTGCATTCTTCTCATCTCTACACAGTACATACAATGACTATAAAATGATGTAGAAAAAAACTCAAACGAGAATCTTCAATTTGAAATTTTACGGAGTGAAATTCTATATGACTCGTTTTTAGTTGTTTCTATAAACAGATCCTTGTCATAGAGTACAGATAGTGACCGATTTTTCATCACAAGGAGGATTCCATGAGTTGATTCTGAGATTTCAACTAGATTAATTTAAGTTTCAGCATTTAAACTAAAAGCGGGTCGTACGTACTGCTAGGGAACCGAAACTTCCCTAATTGAGCATGCATACTATCTGCAGTACAACCAAATTAGAATAATGACATTCTCTGTGATAACTGCAGGACTCTTGTAAGAATAATTCCCAATACTAGTGCCCGTCTTCCTCTGCAAATGGTTCATACGTGAACTGAAAATTGACCAGACCCTTTTAGGTGATTTTAAGGAGGAAAACAAGTGAGTATTAGAGACCCAATGATTAATACAAACACTACCATGGGTCACCCAGCAGAGTTCCAGTTTCTCTGAAATATGGCAGAGTAAAATGGAACGTCAAAATTCACGCGCAGACAGTCTAAATGGCACCAAATTAAAATGTCTCTAGCACATCAGCTGAAGCATCATTATTATTATTATTATTATTATTATTATTATTATTATTACTTTCTTAATCTGTTTACCCTCCAGGGTTGGTTTTTCCCTCGGACTCAGCGAGGGATCCAACCTCTACCGCCTCAAGGGCAGTGTCCTGGAGCGTGAGACATTGGGTCGGGGTATACAACCGGGGAGGAGGACCAATACCTCCCACACGTGGCCTCACTTGCTATGCTGAACAGGGGCCTTGGTGGGGGATGGGAAGATTGACAGGAATAGACAAGGAAGAGGGAAGAAAGCGGCGGTGGCCTTAAGTTAGGTGCCATCCCGGTATTTGCCTGGAGGAGAAGTGGGAAACCGTGGAAAACCACTTCTGGGATGGCTGAGGTGGGAATCGAACCCACCTCTACTCAGTTGACCTCCGGAGGCTGAGTGGGCCCCGTTCCAGCCTGTACCACTTTTCAAATTTCGTGGCAGAGCCGGGAATCGAACCAGGGCCTCTAGGGGTGGCAGCTAATCACACTAACCACTACACCACAGAGGCTGACTATTATTATTATTATTATTATTATTATTATTATTATTATTATTATTATTATTATTTGTATTAATTTAGGTAGACTCGGCTTGTTGCCGGTAACATAATGGGCTGACTCGGCCTAAGCAAGGAGTCGCCCTCTTGATTATGAAACTACATGTACATATATCTACAAATATTTACAACAGAAATAATTACAACAGATACATTTATACAATAAATACAAACAACTTCAGACAACTTCTTATATCCCCGTTTTGGGAATCTGTTCTTCAGTATTACTGGAACTGCAGCCTGGAACTTCATGCTGTTTGGCCTGAGTCAGAGGAAAAGTCGTTCCTAGGAACTTTCTCACAAAGTGGCAAGTGCTCAGGAGGGTGGCTTTCTGTAGTTCTACGTATGTGTGATGATGCGGGTTTAGTGCGGCCAGAGAGCTGTGCAAGCATTTTGGAATAACCCCAGTACAGGATATTACTATTGGAACTGTGGTGACTGATTCTAGTTTCCACAGGCGTTGAATTTCTATTACCAGTTCTGCGTATTTTGATATCTTTGTGGCTATTGTTGTTTGCATATTGGAGGTATTTGGGCAAGCTATTTCTATAAGGGATGCGGGTCTTTTAGATTTATCGATTAGAATAATACCTGGCCTATTGTTGCTGAGCGTGACATCGGTTATGACTTCTCGGTCCCATAGTAGTTTGTATGAAGAGTTTTCGAGAATGGGTGGGGGTGTATATTTCCAATATGCAGTTGATGACTGAAGAAATCCACATTTTACAGAAAGTTTCAGGTGAATGATTTTTGCTACGTGATCATGTCGGTGCTTATAATCGGTGTTGGCCAAGTGTGGGCAGCCAGAGATGACGTGCTGTATGCTCTCTGTAGTTCTGGAACAGCGGCGGCAGTTGTCTGAGACAACTGTTGGATCCTTCATGATAAATCTACGGTAGTTCCGTGTAGCAATTACTTGATCTTGGATGGCCAGAACAAATCCTTCTGTTTCTGGGAAAAGACCGGAATAGGTCAGCCAAGCGTGCGACGCAGGTTTGTCGATATGAGGCTGATCCAGTTCATGGGGGTATTTCCCGTGAAGAGGTTTTTGCTTCCACATGGCCATATTCATCTCTTTTGTAGTTGGGGTAGAAACAGGCATTTCTGGCGACGACAGATTGAGAGGTGTATAGTTTATATCAGCTCTGCAAACAGCATGATGAAGACACGATGTACAGCTCTCGAGTGGAAATATTCTCTTAGACTTGATATCAGATTGCTGTGTAAATTGACAATGGATAAGAAGCCCCTACCACCTTCTGATCTCGGGAGTGTAAGACGTTCGGTTGCAGATTTAGGATGGTGCATATGGTACCGGGTGAGTGAAACTGCTGTTTTCGTTTGTAACTGCTGAAGTTCTGTTTGGGTCCATTTTAGTATACCAAAGGAGTATGTGAGCAGTGGCACGACGTACGTATTGACTGCTTTGGTAATATGTTTAGCTGTCAGTTTTGTGTTGAGGCATGTTATATATTGCTGCGTGAAATTTCTTTTGATGTCGGCATCTTTCATACGAGTGCTCTGATAAAAACCGAGATATTTGTACATTTCTTCTTCCTCCAGCTGTTGTATGGATTCGTTGCTTAAACTGGAAAGTGTCCCTTGTGCTGAGTAGGATCCTCTCATGACAGTTTTGGTTCTGCATTTGCCCAATCCAAACCGCATGCCTATATCTGAAGAAAACGTCTTGGTAATTGAGAAGAGATGTTGGAGATGGGGTTTGGTAGAGGCATACAGCTTAACGTCATCCATATAGAGTAGGTGGCTGATTTTGAATTGCTCTTCTCGCTTATTCTTAATGCTAAATCCATACCCACTTGTGTTCAGTAGGTAGGATAGTGGATTTAATGCCATGCAGAACCATAATGGACTCAGTGAGTCCCCTTGGAAGATCCGTCGTCGTATTGGTATGGGTCTTGTTGCAACACTGCAGTTTCCTAAAGAAACGTGAAGTGAGGTGTTCCAGCCTGCCATTACCGTCTTCAGGAAGTGAATGATTGAGGGGTCAATTTTATATAGTTCCAGAACATGTATGAGCCAAGTGTGTGGTACTGAATCAAAGGCTTTTTGATAGTCAATGAAGCACGTGTATACGTTCCTGGATTTATGGTGTGCTTGTTCCAGGACCACAGTGTCGATAATCAGTTGCTCCTTGCACCCCTTGGTATTCTTCTTCTCTTCTTCTTCTTCTTCGTCTTATTATTATTATTATTATTATTATTATTATTATTATTATTATTATTATTATTATCATAATTATTATTACAAATTTAATGTTTGATAATTTGACTTCGTTAATTTCTGAAAATTGAGTGTAATTTAGTCCTCAGACATAAAATATGTAGTGATGCAAAGGTCAAGAATGAAATTCGACCCTCTCCTGAACAGCCTGACTGCATGTTGGAGGTGTTCGGCAATGCTAGTCGTTGTAGCAGGTAGATGGTTACACAACTGTGTGCTGCTCTCGCTCCACTTCCCCAAGGGATACTGGCAACTGAGCACGTTATGAATATGTTACATGTATTGAGTTTGTTCACTTCCCTACTGTTAACACGATAATCCACAAGTTATACGGAGTACTTTAGAATATAGGTTAATCAGAAATTCAGTCTGGGACTTCCTCCAAACTCTGGAAACATGTACGCTATCAAGCAGTAAAATGTGCCCCAGTACTCTCCGCCCCTTTACAAACTTAGTCCCAGCGAGTTATGTGAACGTAGAGAATGCATTAGGATCGATAAAACAAGCGAGGCTATCGGATATCGACTATCGATTTCACTTTAGAATACCGCTCTGCTCCTTACTTGGGATTGGGTTGCCTCGAGAATTCTCAGTACAAGTTTCTTACGCTGTTCCTCTGCATTGTCATAAAAGCACAAAATCAGCGAACATCAGGCGACCTGCGAGGTTTCATATAAAAGTTTTACCATAGGGAATAAAAGTTACTTTTTTCAATCTTAGTGAACCAGTCTGACCTCCTACCTGGTCTAGCATGCAATCTGTATCATAATATACAGTTTCAAAAAGAAGGAACAGTAGGTATAATGGATACCTAAACGTAGCCATGTATTCATTATTTCTTTCAAGTTTCTTTACGTCACACCGACACAGATAGGTGTTAAGGCAACAATGGGAGAGGTAAAGTCGAGGAATGGGAAGGAGGTGGCCGTGGCCTTAATTAAGGTACAGCCCCGGCCGGCATTTGCCTGGTGTGAAAATGGGATACCATGGAAAACCATAGTCAGGGCTGCCGACAGTGGGGTTTGAACCTACGTCTCCCGAATGCAAGCTCACTGCTGCGCGACCGAAACCGCACGACCACTTGCTCTGTCGTTACGGTAATATAAGGGTATGCTGTCTGTCGCAGCTATCACTGCTCTAATGATCATCATCAATCGCTACAGTGAATGACAACACCCAAATATGTGTTTCGTTACTGTAGCCATGTAAATTGGAGTTGATATTTACACAATTATAAACATGTTTCCAATATTAAAAATTTATCTCTGTCTCTATATGTTCCTGATAATTACCAAGTTCAAAGAGGAGAATATTATAAACAGCTACAAAAATAAACAATTCAATACACAACATTTTAGAAAATTTTGTGCCCCACTCGAAAGTTAATGAGATACTTGCCAGCATATTCAATCGTTAAATTGTCCACAAAAAATAGAGCTCACTCAATCACCATTTTGCTTCATTTAGTTTATCAAAAGCGTTTAACATAACGTCAATAATTACAATTATAATGATGATAATAATGATGGAATAGCAATGTATGCGATTGTATCATTCTTTTTTTTATGAAATTCTGCCAGAGGCGAATGTGATATCAAAGCTTCATTTAATATTGGGCTAAAAAGTATAATGAAATGCCGCCCGTATGTTTACGTTCCACATAGTAATATCCAATTCACTGGACTGACGTATTTAGCATACAGCCCCTTCGTATTTGTGCGAGTGATATTTTGTTAACAAAGTTACGAAAGAGGGAATTTAAGCTCTATGGAAGGCTTTATCCTGCGGCTACTTAATGTTTGTGTCCACATATTGTGTTATTATTTATCATACTTCAGAATTAACGATTATGGTGTTTGTTAGTTCATATCAGTGGACTAAAAAATTTGTTTCAGTCCATTGTAGGTCTAATTATGTGTTAGCGAGTGAGCTGAACATGCCCTAGCCCTTTTTCATCCTTGCATCGCCGAAAACCTTCAGTGTGTTAGTGTGACCTTAAACCATTAGCAAAATAAAATAAAAAAAATAAAAATGTATTATACGATTAATAATAATAATAATAATAATAATAATAATAATAATAATAATAATAATGTCCGCCTCTGTGGTGTAGTGGTTAGTGTGTTTAGCTGCCACCCTCAGAGGTCCGGGTTCGATTCCCGGCTCTGCCACGAAATTTGAAAAGTGGTACGAGGTCCACTCAGCCTCAGGAGGTCAACTGAGTAGAGGTGGGTTCGATTCCCACCTCAGCCATCCCGGTAGTGGTTTTCCGTGGTTTCCCACTTCTCCTCCAGGCAAATGCCGGGATGGTACCTAACTTAAGGCCACGGCCACTTCCTTTCCTCTTCCTTGTCTATCCCTTCCAATCTTCCAATCTTCCCATCCCCCCACAAGGGCCCTGTTCAGCATAGCAGGTGAGGCCACCTGGGAGAGGTAATGGTCATCCTCCCCAGTTGTATCCTCCGACCCAGAGTCTGAAGCTTCAGGACACTACCCTTGAGGCGGTAGAGGTGGGATCCCTCGCTGAGTCCGACGAAAAAACCGACCCTGGAAGGTAAACAGATTATGATACAATACGAATAATAATAATAATAATAATAATAATAATAATAATAATAATAATAATAATAATAATAATAATATGATGATGATGATGATGATGATGATGATGTGTGCTCGAAGTGTCTGATGACCTGGCTATTGTTGAGTCTCCAGAAACGCATTTAATGGATTATAAATTTCAGATTTGATCCCCAAGACTCGAAATAAGGAACTACTTTTTTTTCTTGGAGACATTGGAAGTCACAGACTGAGAAGAGCTAGTGCTAGTATTGGAACCTCGGATTTTCAGAGGATGCTACCTGTGGCGTGGTGGTGGAACGTGGATTAACATCTGATCAAGATGCTGCATGACCCGGCGAGTTGGCAGTGCGGTTGCGGCGCGTAGCTGTGAGTTTGCATCCGGGAGATAGTGGGTTCGAATCCCACTTTCGGCATCCCTGAAGATGGTTTTCCGTGTTTTCCCATTTTCACGCCAGGCAAATGCTGAGGCTGTACCTTTATTAAGGCCAATGCCGCGTCCTTCCCACTCCTAGTCCTTTCCTCTCCCATCGTCGCCATAAGACCTGTCTCTGTAGATGCGACGTCAAGAAAGGGAAAAGGATGCCGAATGGAAATTTCTCTTTTCAGGCACTAGACTGTTAGTAGGAAACAGCTATATATGCTTAGTGCTTATGATGTGTGCGTACAAATGTGTGTGATTATGAGCCTGTACAATCATTAGCAATTTAATTGGCCTACGTCGGAAAGGAAGTGTCCTTGGTCTATTCTTCTTCTTCTTGCCAAATTCAATGCCACTCGATAACAAACTATAACCCGACACGACAGATACAAGCCATTATCAAGTGAAAACAATGGAATTATCAGACCTGCGATGACACAGAATTTTTAACCAAAGATTGTAATATAAATCGCCAAAAAGACCCGCATCAGTTTCTATTAAAAGCTCAGTGGAAGTACACCTAACCATTTTAGTTTACTTACAGTTATACGTTGGCCTTTACGAAACAGTTGGTTTGCCGCTGCCCTCAAGATAGCGAAAGCGATTTGACTGGTATTTAACCGAGTGAAAATGTGATAAAACCTTATGGTTGGTTTTTGATACGTTAAAGAACTCCGGACCTCGGCATCTCTTGGGATGTGTAGAAATACAGTAATACAACGATTGCTTGTTAAATAAATGACGTACGCTTCGGCGTTCTTTGTTGTATGTTTAGGGTATGTTGAAAGTAACACCAATATGAAATGAAAACAAAACCTGTAATACATGACGTTAATCTCTCAGAACGACTGCTGCCCAAACGGATGATGTGGTATCGTGTGTCTCCCAGAGCGGCCTACAGATGCTTGCGTGTCACGTGCTTAGTAGATTTCCTGAACTGCAGTGTTTCGCTTTCTTCAACGTGATTTGTAATCAATAGGCCTAATAAACAGTACATCATGTAGATTGTTCCTGCTAATACTTACTAGTTTACTCTATACTACATCTCCGTTATAAAACCATTGCATTTATAAGTTAAATATGATTTAAACGCAACAATCATCCTTTCAAAAATGAAATAACATTGCCATATATTACTCGTGTACTACAGTAGAATTCCATTAATTCGGCATCCAACAGTCCGGAACGCCCGATGGACCGGCACCATTCCAGGATTTTTTAATGTTATTATCTCTTAATAATTATCTCTCGTGAACAGTTCGATGAATTATTTGTCGAAACCATTGGAAGTGTAGTTTTTATTATTTCAAAGTTAATAGTGCAAACGTATCTGATACAATCCAGTTGTTATGCATTGATGTACTTAAATATCTCTTTCTCTGGAAATATTCAATCTAGAAGGCTACACTGAGTACTGGAAAGCCAATCATATGATAAAAAACAGATTTCAAAAATTGAATGTATGGGCCACGTTGAAAAAACGGATGGGAACATGCCTTCAAAAATTGAAGCGGACAGAAGAATAAGAGAGGTTGTAGATGGAAAGACTCTAAATGGTAAAGGAAGACTTACAGATTAAAATATCGATGAACTCCGGCATTATTATGGAATGGCAATAAGAAACAACACGTTTGAAAAGAATAGTGTGTTATTAAACTAATGATTCTGCTGATCGACATTTTACTGCAAAACGCCGTGTTACAGCTGTTTTCGCTGTACGCCTTAACCTATATCGTAGTAAGAGCTACCACCCGATAGTCCGGCCTTTTCAGTAATCCGGCACCGGACCGGTCCCTAACGTGCCGGACTACCGGACTTCTACTGTATCCTCATTAAGAAGCAGCTCATCAAGCGATCCTATTCAACGTCATCCTACCGAGTTCCAAAGAAATCAATATTGTCACTTTTCCTAATACGCTCATGTGATCATTGTCGTAGAAATCTAAATAGTAGTTTCGAACCGCACTGTCGGCAGCCCTGAAGATGGTTTTCGGTGGCTTCCAATTCCCACGCAAGGTAAATTCTGGGGATGTACCTAAATTAAAGCCACGGCCGCTCCCTTCCCATTCCTAGGACTTTCCTATCCCATAGTCGCCAAGAGACCTATCTGTGTCAGTGCAACGTAAAGCAAATAGTAGAAATCTAAATAGACACGACGAACTACCAGCAACAGTTGTTGCGAACTCCGCTATCGGTTACTCAGTAGTAATAATAGTAACGGCATGTGACCTCCGGAGAAGCCTTGTGAAGGTCTTTCGAGTTAAAGCCTACAGGCTACCTGCGCATCTGTGTGGATGGGGCCCTAGCTGTGATGAATTCTAAGGCTGAAACTGCACACTCACCTAATCGAGTCATCGGAATTAACTAATTAAGGTTAAAATCCCCGTCCCAGTCGTGAATCGAACCCGGTACCCCCTTGAACTGAAGGCATAATAATAATAATAATAATAATAATAATAATAATAATAATAATAATAATAATACAAATAATAATAATAATAATAATAATAATAATAATAATAATAATAATAATAATAATAATAATAATAATAATAATAATAATAATAATAATAATAATAACGTTGTCAGTTTACAGGAAAAAGAATCCTGGAAACCTCAAAAATCCGTCGTACATTCTAAATATACCTGATTAAGTGTAGTCAATTTATGTACTTAAGTACGTTAAGTACCGGGGTACTGCAACGCTCACTTAACGTGAAGTAGACGTGCAGACGTCAGTGTACTGCTGTATCACTGAGACATATGAACGCAACTTACTGGCGCGGTGAAAAGAATCAGCTTGTGCTACAGTACTCCGCTAACATTTTTATTTGCTGTTGCCAAAGCCTTGTCTGTCGTTAACAAAGGTAGAATGTCTTAACACAAAGTGATAACATGGGTGCTGCTGTTTTTACAATGCACACACAGATAACGCAGAACAGGGTCAGAGCCCTGCAATTAGAGCCCGACAGGGCGAATTGGCCGTGCGGTTAGGGGAGTGCAGCTGTGAGCTTGCATCCGGGAGATCGGCTAGTGGGTTCGAACCACACTTTCGGCAGCCCTGAAGATGGCTTCCCGAGGTTTTCCATTTTCACACCAGGCAAATACTGCGGCTGTACCTTATTTAAGGCCACGGCCGCTTCCTTCCCATTCCAGGCCTTCCCTATCCCATCGTCGCCATAAGACCTATCTGTGTCGGTAAGACGTAAAACAAACAGTATTAGAGCCAGACCCGATCCGAATGTAACTTGAATGCGTCCCTGCCGGCCCAAATCCGAAAGCATTCGAGCAGAACCTACCCGGATTGTTAACAATCAGGTAAGGACGATGTCGAGCCGTAAATGAAACGGGCTGGACCTGGTCCTACCAATTTGGGTTTCGGATTTCGGGTTTCCGGTGGGACCGACACGTTTGAATATATATATGAGCATTCAACTCAAGACTAGAATTAGGGGTGGTGGTTACCTAGTTGTAGTTACCCTTAAAATAATAATCACCACCACAATGTTGGTGCAATGGAATCCGCAGTTGCTAACACCCCGGAGACCTAGTGTACGTTGTGTTATGAGGTAATTCTCACATTACCATTGTTGAGAGTAAAAACGGATTTTCCGATATTTTTGGTGATTTAACAGTTGCTTAAGGTGGATATTTTTACTTCCTAATCCTACATAAGAACTTAACAATGATATAAAATCGTAAAGATGCACTATATATGATATACAAGGCACAAAGCTTTGGTTTCTGTAGTAACTTACCATTACTTTTCTTCTCGTACCTGAAATGTTGTTACTTTAAAATAAATGTACATATATAGAATAAAAGTGCAAATGTTAGTAAGTGTCTGTATCTTCCGGTTGTAGGGCGTATATAAACTAATCACCATAATTCTTCATCCGTACTGTACCGGTTACGACCTGTACATGAGTAATTTTTGAGTATAAATGACATTTAATTATCACGCGTAATGTTCTGAGCACGCCTGGTTTGTTTACCGTCAGCGGGGCAAGCAAGCGAGTGAAGGACAGCTGTGAGCTGTGACGTAGCCACAGGGGCTAGCTAGACTGCCCGCCCGTCACACCACGTGTTCCCAGCCTGGACTCGTATATTCTAGATTCCACGTCACATCTTCCAGATTGTTCGATGGGGAAAATTTTGTAACTCCCGTAATAATTACGCTAGCGGCTTGAGCGACATGTCATCTTGTTTGGGATCACCTGAACGTCGCAATGCTCGAGTTTTAAGTAAATCCATCGAGGGATTTAGGAGATATTCAGTCAAGCCGTATTGTGACGTAGACGTCCCGGATCGAATAAAAGGAGGGCCCACTGTAGCCTGTTCACTAGTGGTGGGCGAAACTCTCGTTCGAGATACTCGAGACTGACGTCACCACTCTCAATGCATCTTCGAGATCTACGTAGAGATGGGCATAACTCTCGTTTGAGATACTCGAGCCTGACGTCACTTTCTCGATGCGTCTCGAGGCACGCTCCAATTGAACCTCAGCCAGGACGAATATAGCAGAAACAGAAATCATTAGCAAACATTGAACTCGAGCTGTTAGCGTGGCTCAGTTGGCTAAATATCATCGTTAGGCATTATCCTCCGCTACGTTTTGTAGTGGTTGGAATCTTATCTTCAAATATTTTTGTTTGTTCTTGTTTTGCAATCGGAGTTTCGGCTACCAAACACACACCTGTTCGTGCAGAAACAACCAGATCGCTAATAGAAGCAATTGTAACGTTACTGAATGTACAAAATAACCAATATATAATAAAATCTCTTCTACTTGAACACATGCAATATAAACCAATCATAATGTAAACAAACCTGATTACCTCGTGGCCATGTCATCAGATCAGTTAGCTTTGTATCTGTATTGCACTGAAAATAGTACTCATAATAATGTTATTTGTGTTACGTCCGTCCTAAATGCTAGTTCTTGACAGACGCCTGGGTGTGAGAATTATGTCCCGCAGGAGTTCATTAACGTGCTGGAAGCCAACGACATGGAATTGTTACCTTTAAAACAGTAGGTACACTGACAGAACATATTGAACACACTGGGATAAAAATGTACGTGTTTCGACAGAGGGTTATCGCTCTACTCTGTGTTTTGTATTGTACGTTTTGGTTATTACATATTACAGGCTTTGCTTCTCTCGGTTTTGGGTTGTACGTTTTGGTTATTGAATATTGCTGGCCTTTTCTCTGTTGTCAAGGTATTTTAACAGAAATAAGTTTGTTTGCGGTAATAAAACCGAATAAATCATCATTTAATTACCGGTTCTACTCTATAACGAGCCACCGGAGACCACGGGTACCTTATATCAATATACACAGAAGGTTTCCCTGAACAATTTCTGAAAATTTGTCGATGGAGTTCGGCTTCATCCTGTATATGTGCCTTCAGGTCTGATAATATTGTGGCTGGTCTTGAATGATCCTTTTCAAGGAAACGATCTATTTGTTACCATACTTACATAAAAGTATCGATAGTCCAGAAGGAGACTTAACCCGAGAACGAGTCCCTCTTCGGATACATGCCCACATATAGCAGTATAAAAGACATCGCTTCAATAAAATGTTAAAAATATATCACACTCTTCATTACTATTTATTTCACATACCCAGTCCCCGAACCATAGGAACTAATCAATGAAAGATAAAATATGTTTCCTAGCCGAGAATCGAACCCAGAGACCCTTGGACGAAACGCCAGTACGCTAACCATTTCGCCACGGAAGCGGACAGTGGTTACGTAAAATGCAGGAATACAGGTAGGTAAGTTGACCGCTAGTAGATTATAAAGTAGTTGGCGTATCGTCATTAGTTGTTATAATGATGTTATTTGCTTTACGTCCCACTAACTACTTATTGAGGTTTTCGGAGACGTTATTAGTTGATCAACAGGCGAAGTAGGCTCTAGTCGAGGGATAACATACCGCATGCGCATGATGTCCCGATTTAAACTTTGAGATAGGATTACGAGTCATGGACTGCATCAGTTGCTCGAAATGCATCGAGAGCTCTCGATACGTTTCCCAGCACTGCCTCGAGACAAAGAGCTCATGCGCCTGACGTCACTATACGACATCGAGATAGCATTATGAGGCACGTACTGCATCGCTTGCTCAGAATACATCGAGAGCTTTGCATCACGCGACCCATCACTACTGTTCACTCAGTTACAGCTGAGTAGTCAGCGTGGACACTCTCGCTGCTACTATCATCGTGTAGTGACAGTCCTGACGAGGAACTCTGTAATTTTCTAAGTATTCATAAAGTGAAATTATATTTTTTTCCGAGTGAGGGAGAACGAATTCTTCCAAGTATTCTCAAGTGGACTTGCAATATTTCGAGTGTTTAAGAACATTTTCTAAGTCTTCATAATTGAACTTATAATATTTACGGGTGTTCGAGACAGGAATTTTTCCTATTATTCATGAAATGGACTTGTATTATTTACGTGTGTTAAATTCATAATTGGACTTGTACTATTTACGTATGTTAAAGAACGAATTCTTCATAAATTGAACCTGCAATATTTGCGAGTGTTAAGAGACTCATTCCTGTAATAAACAGTGATTTATAAACTTTGCTAGTGATGATCTCTGAATGTGCTCAAAGTTCCCGTAAGGATAAATTTGTGATTTTGCCGGTACTGGTTCAAAGACTTATAAATTTCGCCAGTGATAGACTGTAAATTTATTCATGTGGATGGACTTGTGTTTTTCGTACATGTTCACTCAAGGACTTGTACATTCGCCAGTATTGATTCAAAGACTTATAAATTTCGCCAGTGATAGACTGTAAATTTATTCATGTGGATGGACTTGTGTTTTTCGTCCTTGTTCATTCAAAGACTTGTACCTTCGCCAGTGATGAACTTTAAATTTGGTCATAGTTTCATGAGAAGGGACTTGTGTTTTTTTTTGCCAGTATTTATTCAGAGATGGGAACTTTTGCTAGTGGTGAACTCTGAAATTATTTATTTTGAAAGTCTTGACGAATAATAACCAGTGACTTCACTAATAGGTTAATCACCCAAGGTTTTTATGAACTCAGATTCATCAGTACTGCGAGTGACCTTGGAAACATCAACCCTCTCAGTCACATTGGACTGAGGTAACAACTGATTATCTGCAACATCACCAGGATCATCGGGGTTCAACCTGGGCCTCGAAAGTTCGAGGCATCTCTACCTTCTACCAACCCAGACAGTCCAGCCGCTTCTGTACGGAGTCCCTGGAATCTTCTGGAACGTGTTCCAACCTGCTCGGCTTGGTGAACTGGAGAATCCGAGCCAAATCATAGGACTATGTGGAAGACAACTTATATCTGCCTGGAGGTGATGTGCAATTTCATGTCTTATATGAATAAACTCATGTTCAGTCAGAGTCAAAGTTTTCTTGTAGATAGGACCCTACCTCCTGTACCGAGCCCTAGCTGCTAGTCACCCAGTTCTAGCCCTGAGAACTACATTCTTGCTTACTTTAAAATATAATCTGAGAGTCGGGCTCTTTTACTGGTACAGTACCACATGTGAAAAAATATACGTCAAAGTGAAAAAGCGAGAAACGGAATACTTGGCCAAGAAACCGTACCCAAAATTCCACATGCCTGCTGCTTAATTTTGCAACTATCTCCTTCCATCGCCACCTCATCTACAACACTCCCAATTCTCCTGTTCAGAGAGGGAGAGAGAGATTTTCATTTTCTGGAACCTGACAACATTATTATTATTATTATTATTATTATTATTATTATTATTATTATTATTATTATTATTATTATTATTATTATTATTGCGGGGATTATCCGCGGATCAGAAAGAGGTAAATGAAGGTGCGGGCCTGAATGGGTCAAACTACAACATCAAGAGTTGAATTAAAACTTTAACCAAAGTTATATTTCTTTAGAATTTCAAAAACTAACAAATAAAAATATGACAGGTACAATTGCCAATCTTGAAAGAAGACTTGGAAAAATCCAAGATTCAGAACTTTAACAATTTTGGGCTTCAAGCCCCTCGTTTTACAATTCCTGAGCTCCCGGCTCAAATTTAAAATTTAAAATGAGAACGTAGTCAAGGGCAGAAATCCCCTAATTCAAGAGCACTTGCTCCCTAAATTACAATGTCAAGCCTTCCAGATGCACCCTTTAATGTTACAAAACTTTAAGAAAGAGCTAACAGGCACTCAGTTTTTTCAGCCTACTCAATGCAACATTACATCAAAATCTTACAATCTCTGGCCTCTCATGGCACGAATTTACAAATTGGAATAGTTTAAAACAGGGGTATCTAGCACCCAACCTACTGGGCCTTTGCGAAAAAAGAACAGGTTAAATAAACGGCCCGAACACAAACTGAATGGGGGCGAACACTGCGCTCCAGATAATGAAGTATAAAATCCTACAGGGCTCTCGGCCGATGAAAGAGGGCCTACTCCCAAACTACTGGGGTGGCTCGTATGGAAAATCACTTTAACACATTACAGGAAGAAAACAGTTACGAAAACGTAGTCACCTCAAACCAAGATGAAGGGGTGCTCGAGAGGGTAACTCACCTTCTATCTCCGATTTACAGTTAAAACTTTATGAAACTTTTACATTAGCCGAAAGAAGATTTACATTTTAGAAAAGTGTGTTACATAATTAAAGATTCAGACCTTCTCCTCGGATTAATTGGCGGATACAGAAAGAAAGATAGAATTTATGTTGCGATTACCTTGTAGATGTTCTACTGGCCGAAGAAAGAGCCGCCCCGCCTCCTGCCTTAACACACACACACTTATAAGGACGGTGATCAATTGACAAGGTACCCAGAAACGCCGCAGTATATATACCCTCAGGGAAGGTTCGAGAGAATTCAGGACTAATCAGGACACACCCTCTTAATTTTTATTGGCAAATTCAAAGTGAACAAGAAATACGGGATTGGTTGAAAATTAATTATACAAATTCGTGATTGGCTAGATTCAAAACTGGCGGAAAGAAAAATAAGTATTGCCAGCCCAAAAATAAATGAACACAGATTCAGTTATGAAAATCTAGAAATACTAAACTTCTTTAAAAGTTGTAAGTTCTTTTACCTTGCACCAGAGTGCATGATCAGTTTTTGGTAGTGTCATCTGTGGAAAAATGTCCAAACCTTTTGATGTGTAGCAAACAAAACAAGGAGAAATTCGATCAGTTTATTAAACTTCACAATAACATAATTACTTAATATTTCAGTGGTGACATCGTCTGATCAAAGTTCCAAGTTCATATAGTATCAGTTTCACCTTTTGATCGATAGAGGAGTTTATCAAGGCGCTTATTTTGAATGCGCGTCGTTGAGGTGTACCTCCCGGTACTATTATTATTATTATTATTATTATTATTATTATTATTATCATCTTATAAATACAATTCTAGGTGGCCTATTGTCTGTAACGTTATTTATTTCGCCAAATTTTGATGTATTCATCCGTTTCAAGTCAATTCAAGGTCGTATCATTGGTTTTTAGCTTTTGCTTCTGTTTGTTTGTTCATTTGTTTGTTTGTTTCTTAGTTGTTTTGTTCCACCATAACCGATGAACACTGAATAGATCTCAACCAAACTTCATATTTAGAGTCCACTCCTCCAGGAACAGGTTTCAATATGCACACCATTTAAAAATCACTGAATAGACTGCGTTTTTACAAGAAGACCAAAATGTTCTTTTCAATTTTCTCTCACACTATTGAATATACCTCGACCAAACTTCATATTTAGAGAGTTTTCTCATCCAGGAGCAGGTTATGATATGCATATGATTTAAAATCACTGAATAGACGGAGGGTTTATAGGAAGACTATAAGAGTCTTTTTTCAATTTTCTCTTACAATACTCATGATATCTCGACCAAACCTCATATCTACAGTACTCATTCTGGATTAAGTTTCGATATGCATATTATTTAAAAATTAGTTAATAGACTGGGGGTTTATAGGAAGACCAAGAGAGTTTATTTCAATATTTCTTCTACAATATTGATTCTATATTGACCAAAATTCACATCTAGAGTCTACTCAGCGAGGAACAGGTTTCGATATGCATATCACTTAAAATCACTGAATAGACTGGGAGTTTTTAGGAAGACCAGAAGATCTTTTTTCAATTTTCTCTTAACTATTGATTATGTGTAAAATCTGTAGACTATATGTAAAACGCCATTTCATTTTAAATAATTTTATTATTTACATAATTTCATTTACTCTCCAAATGACATAGAATGATTACTATTTTCTACGAGCTTCATGCTCTACAGCCAATGACGTACACCCTCGCAGACACACAGTTATTTGAAGGGTCCATAACAGGAAAAAATCAGAGGATGCATTACATTTCTCTCGGCTTTAAATTTACCCCCACCTAACGTATCTGAACAACGGGGCAAAATGATCTCGAACTTTCCCATTGATATCAGTGTGTCTGTCTGCCTGTCTGTCTGGTTATATGTTTGTATATTCCTAAAATTGGAAAGCACTTGGATTTATTTCAACCAAACTACGCATTTGGATTCTTCTCACTCAGGATTGAGTTATCAGGTGCATATGATGTCATGGTATCTCATAGAGTTGGTATATATAGGAAAATTATTCTCAAATATTTTCCTTAACATTATGTCTACAAAAGACGGTATACAACCAGCGTTTAAAAATATGTCATTTCCATTCCTTTATGCCATGTACGTATTTATTGAACGACGGATAATGACGCAGATGTTTACGAAAAAATGGATGTTTAGTCCAAGTCTCGTGGGACATGTCGTGCATATCACTTCAAGCTAGACAATGGGAAAACTAAAGAGCCATTTTTCTCTTTTCGATAGGACAGTTATTAAGGGAGGTATCATCAATGTCACAGTGCCACGCCAGTAGTCAGAAATACAATATGCAACCTGAGAACCATGGAGACTTTCGCACAACCACGGACCAGGAACTGTACCGTAAAATAAATTCCCTCAACTTTGTTCAGCTTCATTATATTTCACGTTATTGTCATGTGCTTTCGTACGAAAATATCATTTTAACACGTCGCATTAAATGTGTGAATAGAGCCATGTTCCTGAAAGTAACATGCAAATTCCCGTGCGAAGAACGGGTACAAATACTAGTTATTTATATCTGGCCAGCTCCACCCCCTCAAGGTGGGTAATGAAAACTATCCATAAGGCAAAATAATTCTCTACTCGGCCATTTAAATATCACACGGTTGTGTGAATGCGGGATTTACGTCTTATTCGACGTATGGACTTTTCAAAGGTAAAAAGTTTGAGGGTTTGGTTTGTGGGGAATGATTCAGAAAGAAGGGAACTTTTACAATATTGAATTTTTAAGGATTTATTTCAGTGTTCTTAAAAATAAACTTATTTAAGCCTTCTTTCACAACTCTAGAATGAACAGTATCACCCAGTATCACCGTTGAGAGTAATAACTATAATATAGGTTATTACTAGTGTGGATATAATATTCTCCATGATGGCTGATACAGAAATTACATTCAACAGCTGCTACCGCAAGCGCGTCGGCCTCTCACCGCTGGACACCGTGGTTCAAATCCCGGCCACTCCATGTGAGATTTGTGCTGGACAAAGTGGAGGCGGGACAGGTTTTTCTCCGGGTACTCCGGTTTTCCCTCTCATCTTTCATTCCAGCAACATTCTCCCTTCTCATTTCATAGCATCTATCATTCATTAATAAATCACCTTGGGAGTGGCAACCCCATTGTACTAACAGCCTATATCTGCTTCATTCATTACATCCTTGAACCGGTCAATGACTGGAAAACAGGTTGTAGGTTTTCATTTTCAACTACTGCCGCACGAGTACGGTACGTAACAAGTTGAATATCAAAATAAATGCTGTATTACTCTTCCATATGCCTTTGCTGGCAGGACGTAGTGTTTACAGTGCACTATGTCTTCTGGTATGGGCTAGAGCAATATTGTTACTTTCATTGATCTGTCTCAGCTTTATCCTTGGCTTTGACAATATGAAAGTGACTGAGGTATGAGCGATGCTAGTAATGCCAATCCTTATGCAGCCAGTCCCTGTTATGAATGGTGTGAAAATGTTGCTCATAGGGTCAGTTGGTGCATGCATTTCAATGGGCTTGGCAGACTGATATGTAATAGCAACTTCTGGCTCGGTGAGGAAAGCAATGGGAAACTACCTCACTCCTCATTTCCCTAGTACGCCTCTTGAGTGATGCCTAGGCCATTTATGACAGCTGATGGCGGAGCTGTTGAGGATCCAACCAGCCTTCGGGCTGAGGACTAAACATACATACAACCGAAAATATGTTAAATCTGTTGAGTTAGGATCACTTAAGATACGAACAAACAATCAACAGGCTTCCTACAAATAGGAGAGGATACCTACGACTCTGATGATGATATAAGGACATTCATAAAAGTAATTTTAAATTATAATTTGAAACATGTATGTATGGTATTTAACTTTTAATATGAGCCATGTTCATGACTGTTAAACTATTGCATTATTATTGATATTCTTCTTTTTTTTTACAATTTGATGTACGTCGCAATGACACAGATAGCTCTTATGAAAACAATGGGGTAGGAAAGGCCTGGGAGTGGTAGGAAGTGGCCCTGGCCTGAATGTAGGTACAGCATTTGTATGATCTGAAAATGGGAAACCACAGAAAAACCTCTTCAGGGCTACTGACAGTGGGGCTCGAACACACCACCTTCCGGATGCAAACTCACAGCATCGCTCCCCTAACGGCCCGGCCAACTCGCCCGGTATTCTTCTTCATGCTATTGTTATGTTACTTAAATTGACTACAGTAAACCAGGGATATTTTGACTGTAGGAGGGATTTTCTTAGATCAATAAAGGAATTTTCATTTCCTGGGAACTGGCAACGTTACTATTATTATTATTATTATTATTATTAGTAGTAGTAGTAGTAGTAGTAGTAGCTAATATTTTAAATACTTTCCAATTTGAGTGGTTATTATTGCCTTGGTCATTGTGCAGTGGGGTGCTTTATAACCTGATTCTGGCTGGACTGTTGCATTCCTCGGCGAGCTGGCTGACCCACAGAGTGTGTGAGTGACCTCGCCTTTGTTGTCCGGCATTTACCGAAATTCACACCTACAGTGATTAATGAGCAGGCATTTATCGTCACCATGACAACTCCTGTACGTTGCTCTGCTCTAAGGAGAGCACGGCTTTATGAATCCATTCTCGTATGAACAAAAGGCTGCGACGATTAGGTGACCTCGTACGCAGTGAAATGCTTGCCGTCGAGCTTAATACAGAAAGAGATAGCCTATGAATATTTTCCTCGCGTTATTTAGTGTGTCTTCATAAGACAATTGTCATGAAAGTTCCAGAAGTGAGCTATAGTTCAGAATTAGTTAGGGCCCATGACCTAGATGTTAGGTCCCTTTAAAAATAAGCAAGAATAAGTTATTTCACAATTGTTTCCCAGTCATAGGCTATGCATATCATTGATGAATGAGACTGGGAAAATCCGTTACACGAGATGTTTAGTACATTTCCTACTAGGTTTTACACACGGGTCTTATGGCGACTATGGGATAGGCCACGGGAGGACCCAGTACTTGCCTGATGTAAAAATGGGAAATCAAGAAAAAACCTTTTCAAGGATGCCGATCGTAGGGTTCGAACTCACCACCTCTAGCCAACTCCTACAGACTAATAGTTTTTACTGCATCAGCATCATTGGATGTTTGTACCCAGTTTTTGTTACCATAGCAGTACCGCAGATCAGTGGCAGGAGAAGAGACGGAACACACCTCAACTAACAACAATTCAGTCAGGCCGAGTAATATTATTGTTGATACGTTTCACGGACTTATAACGTTATACGCCGATATATATGATTTCTTCCTGCGAGGTGATATTAGAGCGTCAAATGCTTAGGCTTTCAACCAACACCACCACCATATCGATTCTTTTCCCCATATTCTTCGCGTAATCGTGCCTTGACGATTTTTTATAGTCATTCTCCTGAACAACAGGAACTAATGACTATGGTCCCTCTGTGGGTGGGGGTGGTAGAATAAAACCCATGGTATCCCCTGCATGTTCTAAGACGCGATTAAAAGGGGCCACAGAAGCTCTCAGCTTCGGAGTGTGGGTTGGTGATGACAAGGCCCTTACTTGTTTCATGCTACTCACTTTCATCTGTCCAATCCGACCTCCCTTGGTTAACTTTTGTTTTTTCCGAACCCGACGGTATTAGATCATTCAAGGCTTAGGGAGTCTTTCATATTCACACAATTCGTGGCCCTTGACCCTCCTTGGCCGATGACTCCACTTTTCGAAACGTCGTATATCTTCCACTTTTCCCCTCTGTTAGTCTAGAGTATGGTTGTACCTAGTTGTACTTTCTCTTAAAAAATAATCACCACCACCCCCACCACCACCAAAGACAATGAGGGTTTTCAACTTATAAAAACAATCACCACCATCACTAGTTCTTTAAAAGTACTACTTCATAATGCTTGCACCTCAGCGATGTTCGTCGTTGATGGACTAAGCCAACAAAATGCAAATTCGTGTTTGTCTCCATTATCAATCAATCAATCAATCAATCAATCAATCAATCAATCAATCAATCAATCAATCAATCAATCAATCAATCAATCAATCAATCAATCAATCAATCAATCAATCAATCAATCAATCAATCAATCAATCAATCAATACTGATCTACATTTAGGGCAGTCGCCCAGGTGGCAGATTCCCCATCTGTTGTTTTTCTACCATTATCTTAAGTGATCGCAAAGAAATTGAAAACATATTGAACATTTCCCTTGGTAAGTTATTCCAATCCCTAACTCCCCTTCCTATAAACAAAAATTTGCCCCAATTTGTCCTCTTGAATTCCAACTTTATCTTCATATTGTGATCTTTCCCACTTTTAAAGACACCACTCAAACTTATTCGTCTACTGATGTCCTCCCACGCCATCTCTCCACTGACACCTCGGAACATATCACTTAATCGAGCACCTCGTCTCCTTTCTCCCAAGTCTTCCCAGCCCAAACTTTGCAACATTTTTGTAACGCTACTCTTTTGTCGGAAATCACCCAGAACAAGTCGAGTTGCTTTTCTTTGGATTTTTTCCAGTTCTTGAATTAAGTAATCCTGGTGAGGGTCCCATATACTGAAACCATACTCTAGTTGGGGTCTCTCCTTTACATCCTTACTACAAACCCTAAATACCCGCATAACTATATGCAGAGACCTGTACCCTTTATCAACAATCATATTTATGTGATTACCCCAATGAAGGTCTCTTCTTATATTAACACCTATATGATTCCCAAAAGGAACATTCACCCCATCAACAAAGTAATTAAAACTGAGAGGACTTTTCCTATTTGTGAAACTCTCAACCTGACTTTTAACCCCGTTTATCATCATGCCACTGCCCACCGTCCATCTCACAACACTATCGAGGTCACCCTGCAGCCGCTCACAATCTTGTAACTTATTTCTTACTCTGTACAAAATAACTTTATCTGCAAACAGCCTTATCTCTGATTCCACTTCTTTACACATATCATTGATATAGATAAGAAAACATAAAGGTCCAGTAATACTGCCTTGAGAAATTCCCCTCTTAATTATTACAGGGTCAGATAAAGCTTCGCCTACTCTAATTCTCTGAGTTATATTTTCTAGAAATATAGCCACCCATTCATTCACTCTGTTTTCTAGTCCAATAGCACTCATTTTTGCTAGTAGTCTTCCATGATATACCCTATCAAATGCCTTAGATAGGTAAATCGCAATACAGTCCATTTGGCCTCCTGAATCCAGGATATCTGCTATATCTCGCTGAAATCCTACAAGCTGAGCTTCAGTGGATTAACCTTTCCTAAACCCAAGCTGCCTTCTGTCAAACCAGTTATTAATTTCGCAAACATGTCTAATATAATCAGAAAGAATGCTTTCCAAAGCTTACATGCAATGCATGTCAAACCGACTGACCTGTAATATTCAGCTTTATGTCTATCACCCTTTCCTTTATACACAGGGGCTACTATTGCAACTCTCCATTCATTTGGTATAGCTCCTTCAACCAAACAATAATCAAATAAGTATTTCAGATATGGTACTATATCCCAACCAATTGCTTTTAGTATATCCCCAGAAATCTTATCGATTCCAGCTGCTTTTCTAGGTTTCAACTTTTGTATCTTACTGTAAATGTCATTCTTGTCATAGGTAAATTTTAATACTTCTTTAGTATTACTCACATCCCCTATCTGGACATTATCCTTGTAACCAACAATCTTTACACACTGCTGACTGAATACTTCTGGCTTTTGAAGATCCTCGCATACACACTCCCGTCGTTCATTAGTGATAACTGGAATGTCCTACTTTGAACCTATTTCTTTCTTAAAGTACCTATATATAACTTTCCGTTTTTCACCAAAATTTGTATGACCACCAATTATGCTTGCCATCATGTTATCTTTAGCTGACTTCTTTGCTTGATTCAATTTCCTAGTAAGTTACTTCAATGTATCCTTACTTCCATAACCATTTCTAACTCTATTTCGTTCCAACCTGCACCTCCTTCTTAGTCTCTTTACTTCTCTGTTATAATATAGTGGATCTTTACCGTTCCTTACCACCTTTAAAGGTACAAACCTATTTTCACATTCCTCAACAATTGCTTTAAACACATCCCAGAGTCTGCTTACATTTTTATTTACCTTTTTCCAGCGATCATACTTACTTTTTATAAACTCCCTCATGCCTGTTTTATTAGCCATATGGTACTGCCTAATAGTCCTAATTTTAATACCTTCCTTTCTTTCACATTTATTTTTAACTACGACAAAAACAGCTTCGTGATCACTAATGCCATCTATTACTTGGGATTCTCTATAGAGCTCATCTGGTTTTATCAGCACCACATCAAAAATTTTCTTCCCTCTAGTTGGTTCCGTCACTTCCTGAATCAGGTGCGCTTCTCATATTAACTTATTTGCCATTTGTTGGTCATGCTTCCTGTCGTTCGCATTACCTTCCCAATTGACATTTGGTAAATTGAGATCACCCACTACAATCACGTTCCTTTCCTTGTCGTTTCCCTCATATCTGATTATCTTATCAAACAATTCTGAATCAGCGTCAGCGCTACCCTTTCCCGGTCTGTACACTTCTAAGACATCAAGTTGCCTATTATCTTTAGAGATGAATCTTACACCCAGAATTTCATGTTTTTCATCCTTAACTTTTTCGTAGCTTACAAATTCTTCTTTCACTGGAATGCTTCCCCTCCTACCATTCCTATTCTATCTCTACGATACACACTCCAGTTCCGTGAAAATATTTCTGCAACCATTATATCATTTCTCAGCCATGATTCAACTCCTATTACAATATAAGGTAAGTATATATCTATTAAATTAATTCGATTCCTTTGTTTACATTTCTTCTACTATTGAGCACTAACATTTTTTATGTCATCCCTACTTGATATCCAGTTCCCTGTTCGCTTAACACCGCTCCCTAGGCCACCCCGTTTCATTGAATGTACCTGCCTATAACACTTCTAAACAAGTTTCCTAACTTATATGTTACCACTGCGGTTTAAGTGAAGGCCATCTGAGCGCAGATCCCTGTCTCCTACCCACCCATTAGGATCTAGAAATCTCACTCCCATTTTCCCACATACCCACTCCATATTCTCATTTAAAACCCCAATCACCTTCCAGTCAGTATCCCTCCTACACAGTATTCCACTGATAAAAGTCTCCGCTTCCTGTAACTTCATCCGTGCTGCATTTGCCAGATCCCACACATCCCCAACTATGTTGGTACTAATACCTGCTTGCCTTACGTTGTTAGTACCAACGTGAAACACTACCACCTTCTACTTTCCCTCTTCCTTCTCTTCTACTTTCCTCAACATCTGCCTCAACCTGATTCCTGGATAACACTCTACCCTGGTACCCTTTCCTCCACACACTTTCCCCACATGTCTAACGATGGTTTCCCCCATGACCAGAGCCTCAACCCTACTCACCTCATTTGATCCCCTCCCCACCTGGTCAGCCCTATCTTCTCTCACTGCTGCAGAAGCTACTTCTTCCTCCCTTTTCACCCTCCCATGACCTTATTCCACCTGTCTTTTCCTTTCCACTACACTACATTTCCCTTTCCTACCTTTTCCCTTCCTCCTACTTCCACACATATCAGCAACAGTTCCCTGTTTCTCATCTTTCCTCTGTTATTCTACCTGCAGTGACTCGTACCGATTTCTCACAGACACCTGTCCTGAATTCTGATCCTGAACAGAGCCCTTAGCCTGCAATCTCCTTCCCCTTAAAACATTCGATCACCTGTCTTCTACAATTCTCCCATTTCCTTCCCATCCTTCCTTTATACCTACTGTATTCTGTACATTATGTGAGGGAGGCGTACATTCCTTCCTGTCTTCTGAGAGAATCCTAATTATCTCTCTCAAACTCTCCAACTCCTCTTACTGTAAGAATGTACCTGATATAAAATATTGGAAATTATGTTTTATTGAATTGTGTTATATATACACTGTTTAGATAACTGTCCGAATCGTTGTCTGAATGGTCAGCTTACTGGCCTTCGGTTCAGAGGGTCCCGGGTTCGATTCCCGGCCGGGACGGGGATTTAATAGCGTTTAATTAATTATTCTGGCTCGAGGACTGGGTGTTTGTGTCCGTCCCAACCTTCGGGCATATTTACACAACACACTACACTACCAACCACCACAAGAACACGCAATAATGATTACATCCCTCCATATGAGGTTGGCTGCAGGAAGGGCATCCGGCCCTAAAACAGGGCCAAATCCACATGTCCGACGCAGTTCGCACCCGCGACCCCACACGTGTGGGAAAAGCGGTATGAAAAGAAGAAGACACTGTTTAGATAACTAATATTTCCAGAGATATTTGTAAGTTCGTGAAAATGTAAATTATAGCGAATTTCTCCGTTTTTATTTCTTGTACGTTGCGTTAAAAATGCATGGAACGTAAAATATATTTTTCACAATCTTTATTACAAAGACTAGTTTTCCGATACCGCTAATATTATTGGAGGAATTTTATATTTGCCGTTTCGTACCCCTTAACCTTCTACTGCTTGAATTATTTTTCGTTTCCCTTTGGTGAAGAATATATCAAACTTTGAAGTTCAGTGTTTTAGATATACCAACAATTCGTAACTGGGGCTAATACCTTAACATCTGTATGTGATGTTGTTTGCCATAAAGGCATATATATACGAGTTTTGGCGATTTTTACGCTAATCTTCTACCTTTCAAAGACCGAACATTACTGTCTACAACTGGCCATGGTACGTATTACAAGGCGCAAGCATACTTGCACGACCGTACGTTGGTAATGTCTTTGAGGTTGAGCCAGAGGTACTTCTTTTTTTTTAATGCTATTTGTTTTACGTCGCACCGACACAGATATGTCTTATGGCGACGATGGGGTAGGAAAGGCCTAGGAAGTGGAAGGAAGCAGCCGTGGCCTTAATTAAAGTACAGCCCCGGCATTTGCCCGGTGTGAAAATGGGAAACCACGGAAAACCATCGTCAGGGCTGCCGACAGTGGGGCTCGAATCCACTATCTCCCGATTACTGGATACTGGCCGCACTTAAGCGACAGCAGCTATCGAGCTCGGTAGAGGTACTTCTGAAGCCCATGGTAATGTGATGGGGAGGGCCCAATAGACAGACAAACATATATTAAGTGAACTGAATCTGCTTTCGACTTTCTTGTACCCCAGATATTACACACAAAAATGTAAGGAATTAAATATTTTTTATTTTTGAATACCGAATCCCAGGTAGAAAGAAAGTATGAAGCAAAGACTGGAAGGATACAGTTAAATTCATACATTTATTTATATAGATAATGCAAGACCACATTATGCTCGGTCGGTCTGGAAATTCTTTTGACTAAACACAATGTGACAGTTGTTTCAAGTCCTCCATATTTACTCAACATCTCGCCGTGTGATTACTTTCTCCCTGTCTAGCCCACAAGAAAACTGAAAAGTAGCTAACCTTAAGGCTGCGTCAAATGAGGTGAATTGCATATCATATTTAACTTTCTCAGACAACTTTCAAAACGTTCTGGAACGTCAGTGGCAGTGTGTTTAATGTGGATGAAATAATAATAATAATAATAATAATAATAATAATAATAATAATAATAATAATAATAATAATAATAATAATAATAATAATAATAATAATAATAATAAAAGACAAAGTAAATCAGTACCGTTTTGAAATCTTCAAGTAATTAAAGGTAGGCTATTACGATACAGGGATTTTCGTATTTTAGCTATGGTACCTTCAGTTACCTAACGGAGTGGCCGAGCGTGTCAACACGTTATGGCTATCGTGACAAGCTCTGCGTTCGGAAGATACGTGGGTTCGAACCCCACCGTCAGCTGTCCTGAGTTTTCTCATTTTCACGTCTAGGTAAATGCCGGGAGAGTTACTGCTGATAGGCCACTGACATTCCTTCCATCTTCTTGCCCAAATTCGTTCACCATCATTCATTTTATCTTCATTACCTCCTCAGCTGAGGACGACGTCAGGAATGGCATCTGGCTGTAACATATGCCATGTAAATTCATCTCACCTCATCCCCGATCTCGCGTGAACAAACGGAACTAGGAGGTAGAGATGCACCTTTCGAAGTCATTTGCCACGATAATCCCGGGACGAATCAGGTTGGCTGTGTGGCTAAGTAAACTCGTGCCCTTATCCCGGGGCGATGCTGCTCTTTTCAGGCAGATCCCGAGTGGAGGTGAACTGGATGTAATCTTATTAAAGTGATATAAACAAAGCAATGACTCAAGTGCAAAGTTTATTAAGATTTATAGGTTCAAGTTTGCTTTCAGCACAGTGGGTGTGGTATTTTCTTTATAGATGTGAGGCAACTAAGAATTTGGGCTTGTTTAGATTCACTCTAGACCGGAAGAATTAACAGGTGCCTGAGTATACAGACCAAAAGATTTTACCACACTCATCTTTTATTTTTGGTATTATCTAAAGCCCTCTCTTTTCAGCTTCGATTCAGTAACTGTTAGGTTCTTCAGTCTGCTGAAACTAACTTTGAGTAATCCATTCATAAATATATTAGCAAATGTACCCGTACTTCGCTACGGTATTCTATACTGATACGGATATCGAAATAAATTACTGTTCACGCAGTGAATAATATTTTTTAAATTGCATGTCTCTTAGCGTTATCCAAGAAACAGCATGGGGAGGTCTCCATACGTTGTTTCTAATGTAAAGTCCGAGTTGCGGAGTTGTGATGATAACGGCACGCTCACTTGCTTACTGCCATTCACAATCGAGTTGGGAAGTTTTCATTATGATTGAAGGCCCCTTGTCTACTGTGTAGTCACAATCGATTTGGGGAGTTTTTGATTCAATGGCAGGCCCCGTTTCCTATTTCCAGATAAAATCGGGTAGAAGAGTTTTGAAGAAAATTCAATGCTCCCTTGCCTTCTGCCAGTCAAATCGGGAAGATAATTATTCATTACAATGGCAGGCCCTCCTTACTAATGCCAGTTATACAGGAGATAGAGAAGGACCCCATTCCTACTGCAAGTCAAAGTCGATGTGCGGAGTACTGATTACAATAGAAGATGCCCTCCTGCTGACAGTCGCTATCGATTTGTAAAGTATTAATTATAATGGCAGACACACCCCTTCTAGATCGCTACAAATCGACTTCAATGAATATGTATAGATGGACATAGGAATGTATATGCATGTGTACATATCGCAGACCTTCATTTACATATTAATTCCTGCTAAACGGTACGTTGTATCGACAAACGAATTGCACCATAAGACGCCTGTTTGAGTGGCCTAATGGTTGACCTTATGTCATTTTCTCGAATATCCTCTATTTATGGGTTAGATTGAGTTAGAAAATTTGAATAGGGAGAAATTTGGGTAAGGTTTCCAAATATTGCATTCTTTTTTTGGATACTTATGTGACAGCTAGAAACATAGAATTTGGCTCACATATGGCTACTGTGATGGGAGACTGGAATTCAGTGGTAGGGCAAGGAAGAGAAGGTAATACAGTAAGAGAATTTGGATTGGGACAAAGGAACGAAAGAGGAAGTCGGCTGGTTGCATTCTGCACTGATCATAATTTAGTCCTTGCCAATACTTTGTTCAAACAGCACAAACGACGGCTGTATACTTGCACGAGACCTGGAGACACTGGAAGGTATCAAATAGACATTAAGATTAGGCAGACATTCAGAAACCAGGTGTTGGATTGCAAAACTTTCCCAGGAGCAGACGCGGACTCTGATCACAACTTGTTGGTCATGAAATGCCATCCGAAGCTGAAGAAATTGAAGAAAGGAAAGAATGCAGAAAGAGCATGAGGGACTGTTTCAAGGAACATGTTGCAAAATGACTAAATGAAAAGGCTGAAGGAAACACAATAGAGAAAGAGTGGATAGTCATGAAAGTTAGCAGGGCTGCTGAAGAAATGTTAGGAAGGAAGAAAAGATCAACAAAGCATCAGTGGATACCTCAACAGATACTAGACCTGACTGATGAACGACGAAAATACAAAATGCTAGAAATGAAGAGGGCAGAAAAGAATACAGGCGATTAAAAGAATGAAGTGGATAGAAAGTGCAAGGTAGCTAAGGAAGACTGGCTGAAGGAGAAGTGCAAGGATGTTGAAGGTTGTATGGTCCTAGGAAAGGTAGATGCTGCGTACAGGAAAATCCAGGAAACCTTTGGAGAAAGGAAATTTAGGTGTATGAATATTAGTAACTCAGATGGAAAGCCACTTCTAGGGAAAGAAGACAAAGCAGAAACATGTCAGGAACGTATCCAACAGTTGTATCAAGGTGAAGATGTAGATAAATTGATTCTTGTAAAAGAAGAGGCTGTTGACGCTGATGAAATGGGAGACCCAATTTTGAGGTCAGAGTTTGACAGAGCTGTGAGCGACTTAAATAGGAACAAGGCACCTGGAAATGATGACATTCCCTCTGAAAAACGAACATCTTTTTTTACTTGTTTAACGTGACACTAAACCATCGAAAGTTTTCGGTAGCAGAAGGATAGGAAAGATCTAGAACTGGGAAGGTAGCGGCCGTGGCTTGCCTGGTGTGAAAATGGTAAACCACGGAAAACCGTCTTCAGGGCTGCTGACAGTGGGATTACAACCCACTGTCTCCTGTATGCAAGCCATTGCTGCATGACCTTAACCACATGGCTAAGTCGCTCGGTCAAACAAAACATCACTCCAACGTAGAGTTTTATTATATTACAAATACAGTTCTACTAAACCTGTCTGAATTGGTTTGTTACCTCTATATATACAAATGAAATGTCCTCTATCTGTCTGCCTTCTGGAATGATATCACGCCTAAACAGCTGGTGTTGAATTGTCATGAAATTTTGCACGAATATTCTCAGGAGTGCTTGCCAAATGACTAAGTATAATTTCAAAATATTGACTTGTAAATGTATAATTTGTGGAATTATTTGCAAAAATGTCAAGATATAGCTTAAAATAAGATGGTGTCTCTTCGTTAATCAGTCACGCCAATACCTTGGGACTGAAATTTTGGATGGATATACCTAATGCTCAATTCAAATACAATATTGTTCTGATTTTTTAAGTATTTAACCTCTTCAAATTGTTGACTATTAATATGTAGGTATTTATCAGTAGCGTAGCAGGATCGACTGACTTGTGTGGGGGGTTTCAAGTTACAAAATGATTATAGAACACAATGAAGGTGCTTGTGCGTGTTTGGTGCGAGCAGCATGAGTGTTATTATGACACGGATACAAGTGAATTTTGTTGATATTCAGACTGCAGTACAGGACAAAATCTAACATTAAAATACAGATCAATATGATCAATTTCAACAGTTTTACAGCGAATGGTATATTCAAATTAAATCTAAAATCCAAATTTCGAGGCTTCTTAGAAAATGGATTCAAGAAATCTGTTAGTTTTATAATTATGTCTCTGTGAATGCTTAAAAGAGCCAACACATTGAGTCGAATTCCACTTGTTTATTGCCAGTTTGTTTATTTTGCTTTGTAAATATTCTATTGAGGTGGGACTTCTAACCCCCAGTAATATCCTCAGTGGGCTACGCCCCTGGTATTTATCAAACTCTGCTATCTTTTATCCTATATATACCAAAATAATGGACACATGATTAGCCCTATCACAAAATGAAATCAGCTCGTGTAGGCCTACTTAAAATTCAGTTTTCGACATGAAATGTGTTGTACAATTCTTTGTAACTCTAATGATTCTCCTGCAAATTAAGTTTTTACGTGTTCACAGTACTAATCAGAAACAATATATTACACTGGTTGCCTCTTATAGTCGAGGTGTACTTAATCTCTACTGTTGCCACTCTTCTCCACTAGATGACTCTATTACTAGAATTCCACAAAACCTAACTCGTCAACCAACCAGTACAAAATAAAGGATATCACGGATATTTTTGATGCGTAACAAGCGAAAGGTGTAGCGGTAACGTGCCTGCCTCTTACCCGGAAGCCCAGGGTGAGATTTCAGGCCAGGCCAGGGATTTTTACGTGTATCTGCGGGCTGGTTCGAGGTCCATTCAGCCTATGTGACTACAATTGAGGAGCTGTTTGACGCTGAGATAGCGACTCCAGTCTAGAAAACAAGAATAACGGTCCAGAGGATTCGTCGTGCTGACCACACTACACCTCGTAATATGTAGGCTTTTGGACTGAGCAGCGGTCGCTTGGTAGGCCAAGGCCCTTCGGGGCTGTTGCACCATGGGGTTTGTTTTGGTTTAACAATCCAAGGCGACTAATCCACAGAATACCTGAGTTGACATATGGAATGCTAAACTGAATTACTCATCGTTAAATCTGTGAATGGGGTTTTATTTTAAAGCGTCAATAAAGGTACAAATTATCAATTGTTTTTGCCGGTTTTCGTGGTAAAGAAAATACGTAATATTGAAAGAGAAATTCATTTTTTTTAAATTCAAAGTATTGGCTACCGGCTTAAAAACACTTTGTCCATCTTTCAGGTAAGTTATGAACACCATGCCAGGAAAACTGCTTGTCTGTTGCGGCAGACCATTCGTCGAGCCATTTTCCAACTTCCTCGAAAAAGATGAAGTGCTGCTCTGCGAACGCATTCCTCATTGATGCGATGAGGTGATAAACAGATGGCGCCAGGTCGGGGCAGTATGGCGGGTACGGAAGAATTTCCCATCCAAGCGATTTCAAGGTGTCTTTCACTGGTTTTGTTGTGTGAGACAGTGCATTGTCGAGTTACAAACATCACTTTGTCATCTCTTCTGGCGCATTCCGGTCGTCTTTCGATCAATGCGTGGCGATAGAGTTCTGCATTAACGATTTCGCCTGCAATTGCTCGTCTTCGTTATTTTATGGTGTACAAGACTTTTCACATTTAAATCACCACGTTTAAATTGTCGACTACTACTACTACTAAACGTTTTCATTCCTCCCCTGATGGGGAAGGTGGGCCTCTTAGACGGTGACGCCGTCTCTCAGGCCGGGAGATTTCTTAGGGTGAAGGAGATGTGAGGAGAAGGTGAGAGGGTGGGTGGCCGTGGCCTACACTATGAACTGTCCCGTAATTCGCCTTAGTGAAAGAGAATGGAAAACAACGGAAAACCATTCTCAGGACAGCCGACGGGTGGGGCCAGGCGTGAAGTCCGGCACTGTGCCCCAGACCCGTCTCCCGAAAGCGAGGCGTAGAGCCACGATAGAGCCGTGGCCACCTTTCCTCTGCTCGGCCGGCCGGTCAGAGTACAGAGCTGTTGGACCACGGGCAAGCCGTGGCCTCCAAAAGGCCGAAACCCACTCTACATCTACCGACGAAATTTTCGAAACCATGTTTCACATGTTCTAATCAATGAAAGGTGTTGTACCAGCAAACGATGATTTTCCACAGACTTTTTCTTCTGATTAAGTAAGAAAATCAATGCGTGCCGCAAATGTTCTTTTTCAGGCACAAACGTCGACATGATCACTGAACGGTACAACACAGACTCTAGTGTGTGTTGATAGGTTAATGCCAGACGAACAAACTGACATATGTATCAAATTCATACGCTGGCGTCATCTCTTATTGAAACCGGAAAAGATTTATCCATACAGCAGTACATCCCGTAAATGAAAAATGAAAATCACGAACATATTTTATGATACTGGTATTGGTTTTATATTCCACTAAGCAAATTTTTACGGTTTTGGGAAATAACCAAGGTGTCCTACGTACCACTAAATCTATTAACACGAGGCTGATGTATTTGTACAGCTTCGAATATCAACGGAGTGAGCCACGATCGAACCCTTTCAGCTACACAGCCTGGATCGTACTAATTTAATGGGGTTGAGATAACAATAATCATGTCAAGCATAAAATTATGTTACATACTTATGACATGCTTTTAATTTAACCACATTATTGAAAGGACATTTGTAATCTCAAAAATTAATTAGTAAGATGCGAACAAATATTTTAATTACAACTTTACCTTAATTATAGTGATACCTATATATTAACACAGGAAGGTTACATAGTAAGGAATATATCATCATACTGGAATAGGCCTACCACAATGCGAACACCTTTGACATAAAATGCTACCAAAACCGAAGAGTTCGTTACATCTTTCAAATGAGGAAACGGTTTAATGCTTTCAGAGTCCAACAGAGGATCAGTATATTCAACATCATCCAAGCCTTTCGGCTGCTTATAGGCGAAATGATGAACTGCTGGAAGATACTGGTACAAATCTAATAAGAGACGCTCTCTTTTGTAAGTGTCATACCATTTGGGTACAAACACAGCTTTTGTGCCTTTCTTTTACTCACGGACTCCAGAAAAAAGATCAAAATAGGTATGTAAGGTTCAAATTTTGCTTCATTTAAAATACTCGAGGATTTTTCTTTTCCATTTGAAGCGGAGTCCAACACTTTTAAGCTATTCAACTCTGTTGCCATTTATGAAATATTTTTATATTGCCTTTCTTTAGCGGGTTTGTGTCAAAACGTTCTTTTAACATCTTTGTGATAGGAAATTTTGACTCCTTCACTTTGGGGTTTGCAGTTATTTCAACCCAGTGTTCAGCTATGCATGTCGCTGGATCAAACCGTTTAGCTTGTGGGCCGACGACCTTAGATGTTAGGCCCCTTTAAACAATAAGCATCATCATCGTTTACCTTGCACTACTACAGCAAAGTCTTAATAATGTTATTGCTTCTTACGTCCCACTAAGTAATTTAAAGGTTTTAGGAGAGCAAAGTATTTACCAGCATATTAGTACTTGCTTTGTCCAGAATATACTCCAGATCTCAAACACGGCCATATTTGCCTGAATCGCTTACTTCTTCTTCTTGTTTTCCTTCTACCGCTTTTCCCACATCTGTGGGGTCGCGGGTGTGAACTGCGTCTCACATGTGGATTTGGCCCTGTTTTACGGCTGGGTGCCCTACCTTATATGGAGGGATGTAATCACTACTCTGTGTTTCTGTGATTGTTGGTTGTGTGGTGTGTTGACTAGATATGAAGAGGAGAGTGTTGGGATACACACAAACATTCAGTCCCCGGCTGATTAGAATTAATCAGACATGATTCAAATCCCCGACCCGCCCGGGAATCGAATCCGGGACCCTATGCAGCGAAGGCCTCAACGTTGACCATTCAGCCAATGAGTAGGATCCTGAATCGCTTACTTGTTTGTCAAATTTGGGGCTTAGATAGTTTTCTCTCGTTGGTTATCGACGTGGTCATTTGTGGTTTGAATGGAAAAAATGCTATCTTTGTTCCAAAGAGAGGGGTATCCCGCAAAAGAAGCGTGTAATACGAAAATGTGATTGTAATAAGTGGCCCGAAACATACAGTAGATTATTGTCCTGAGAGTTCATTGGAACGACTAACCCATGTTTAATGATTTTGTCGGTTAGTCATCTCTGGGTTTTCACCTTCCATTCTTGCATGGGTTTCAACGCTGCAATAACATAGACAAGAATGCGATAACGATAGGATAAGGTAAAGGTCATGGACTGGGAATATGACGTTCTTTGACAAAGTTGAGATATAGCTTGACGATTTTCCTCGCGTGAAAAAAGAAAGCCATGAAAAACATAAAATATCACCTAAATTATGTTACCGATAGAAGGCCCGTACCGTGGAGCTATATCCCTCGATAACATGCATTCATTCTGCTTTTGATCGTTATCCTTAGAGGCTAGGACACCTTTGTTCATGATAGCATGTTCTTCTGAGTGAAAGATTTGTTGTCCACCTCTGTGGTGTAGTGTTTAGTGTGATTAGTTGCCACCCCTGGAGGTCCGGATTCGATTCCCGGCTCTGGCGGTACGAGGGCTGGAACTGGCTCCACTCAGCCTCGGGAAGTCAACTGAATAAAGGGGTTTCTATTCCCAACTTAGCCATCCTCCAAGTGGTTTTCCGTGGTTTCCCACTTCTCCTCCAGGAGAATGCCGGGATGGTACCTAACTCCCGTCCCCCAAAAGTCCCAAGTCCAACATTGGAGGTAATGCCTCGTGGGTGGGGTACTGGTTCTTTTTCTCAGTTGTATCCCCTGACCCAGAGTCTGACGCTCCAGTACACTGTCCTTGAGGCGGTAGAGGTGGATCTGTCGCTGAGTCCGAGAGAAAAGCCAACTCTGGACGGTAAACAGATTAAGAAAGAAAGAAAATAAATTTGCTATTAAATTATCTGAGGAATTGTATGTAACTTATTCGTATGCAGAGTGAAGATCGTTGCCCCATAAAGTAACTGTTGTAACACATTCTGGAAGGAATAACAACACTGCACCAAATATAACCTGAATTTGGACGTCATAACTTTGACTTCCTGCTTCTACCATACGGATTCTATCCCAGCGTGTTCGTCTATAAATCTTTAAAAATCCTCAGATCACTTTTACATATATTTTCCACCGATGGAAAGGTGTCAAATTTCAAGTACCGTACCCAAGATGCAGCCTAAGACTAGAATGGGATATGACGTTGAAATCAACACCACAATCATCACTGCAAGAAGTGTGAAATTAAAGTGAAATTAAAATACATTGTGTGCCACCATGATCTTCGATTCGAAACTCGATAGCGTGTTGTGAAGTGTCATGTGATACCATTGTTGGTTTCTTCCTAATCTGTTTACCCTCCAGGGTCGGTTTTTCCCTCGGACTCAGCGAGAGATCCCACCTCTACCGCCACAAGGGCAGTGTCCTGGAGCTTCAGACTCTGGGTCGGGTTATACAACAGGGGAGGAAGGCCAGTACCTCGCCCAGGCGGCCTCACCTTCTAAGCTGAACAGGGGCATTGCGGGGGGATGGGAAAACTGGAGGGGACTGGCAAGGAAGAGTGAAGGAAGTAGCCGTAGCCTTAAGTTAGGTACCATCCTGGAATTTGCCTGTAGGAGAAGTGGGAAACCACGGAAAATCACTTCCAGGATGGCTGAGGTGGGATTCGAACCCACCTCTACTAAGTTGACCACCTGAGGCTGAGTTGACCCCGTTCCAGCCCTCTTACCACTCTTCAAATTTTGTGGCAGAGCAGGGAATCGAACCCGGGCCTCCAGGGGTGGCAGCTAATCACACTAACCACTAAACCACAGAGGCGAACACCTTTGTTTGTTTACGGCTCCAAATGATGCACACTAAAGGCATCATCTATGAGACGACTACATGCTTTTGATATGTGGATGTATCCAAGATGTTCAAGATCCTATGGGTAGACCACATCACGAACAAGGAGGTATTCAGTCTTTCTAGAAAATCTTGCGAAGTTTTAGTCGTCGTAAAGCGCAGGAGAGCAGCCTAATTTCGATCACATATTTTGAGATGACAAATACAGTCTAGTACAAGTGATCATAGAAGAGAAGACGAATGCAGTCGAGGGCGGAGAAGGTTAATATGGAAGTGGTTGGACATCCACGGTATGGCAACTCTGATACAAGAAATACCAAATAGGAAAACTTATGAACGAGGAGGTACTCAGTCCTTCTGTGAGGACACTGCACCAGAAGAAGAAAATAAGATTACTGTACATCGTAAACATTTAACCAGTTTGAGGTTAATGGAAGCGTTATTTCTAATTGAGGTTTTAAAGCAAAATCCTTCCCAGATTCATTTTCTGTGTTTTGTCGTTGTATGTATAGAATCATCATCGTCATCAGTCGGTTTACTCATTGCTGAGCGTCGTGACCTCATTTCTTCACTGCATCCTTAACGGGATTTTTCCATGCTGAGCGGTCTTCAGCTCTTCTTAAGATATTGTGAAGGGGTAGACCGGTGATCTTCTTTGCTTGGTCTAACCATTTACTTGTTGTTCTGCCTCTTGGTCTGGTGCCTTCAATTTTGCCTTGCAGAATGGTCTTTTCTAAATTGTCTCCTCTCCTCAAAATATGTCCCAGGCACTGGAGGTAACTTTCACTAACGCGGGAAGATAAACGTTTTGTGATGCTCAGTTCTTCTATAATGGAAGCATTTGTTCTTCTTTCTGTCCATAGTATACGGAGCATTCTCCGCCAACACCACATCTCAAAGGCATCGATTCGATTCTTGCCATTAGTCTCCACAGTCCAGGTCTCACAGCCGTACAGGAAAACAGAAAACAGAGAACACCAGTGATTCAACCAATCATATTTTCACTGTTTTGGATAATGCGTGTGTATAGAATAGCAAATTAAAAATGATTCCAGGAAAATAATTCTATTGATTCGATTTACTGATTTAATTATTTGTTCTTTTCATCTGAAATGTATATGACCACGAAATATGAAAGGTACCATTACCTATAGTTTGTTGAGTCGCTGATCTCTTTGTAATGATTACAAATTAAATGACTTGTCATTTCTCAGGAGATCATAAATGTCCCCTTCTGAAATGTCTGGAAAAACATAATAGAACAGCGTAGTTCGGAAGAGTTCTTAGGCTACTAACAGGGAGAGACGAAAAAAAGTGTATAGTAAATTTTATGAGCTAAGTCTGGAAGAAGTTTTGGAGAAGAAATTATTGTATGTTTCTTAATGCTGATAAATGTGCCGATGTATTAATGCGGTGATCCAAATTGAGGTCACGTATTCTATTGTGCTGTTGGGCGTAATGTGTCTCCCTTTAAGGGTTTAGGGGATACAAATAGAGCTCTTTCCTGTCTTTATTTGTCATTGTGGAACTTTGGGAAGGAGTACAAAGAACCGCAACGCTTCCTTTGTCTTATGAATGCCACAGTTACATTGCCAACACCTTCGTTGCAGTAAGAATTATTTATTATTGTAGTTGTTTCTTCGGTACAGGGGGATATTCTTGTTAAGTGACATGCTAATTGTGAAATTCCTGTAATTTAAACAAAGAGTCTCTCACTGTGTAAGGCGAATTTATCGTTCCACTCAGCACCTAACTAAGACGTACGTGATAACTGAGTTCGAGCTGAGCCTGGAATCGTTTCCATTGACTTGTATCAGGCTTATTTTTCTTATCCAATATGCCCGACTCTGTCAATGACGCAATTACACATGAGACAACCAAAATGAAGCGAGGATAGCATATACATGTCTACATTTGAAAAGACCGCCTGCTGTTGGCTGGGCAGTAGAGGTAAGGAACTGGTCACGCCATTACAGGTAATCTCGAACTGAATCTTTTTGGTCAAAGTCTCCCTGGTTTAGCTGAGGACACAGACTAGTTCATCAACGTCTAACGCACTTCTTTTCCCGACTTCCACTGGAGAATTCTAGTTCTTTTCAGACTCCCGTGGTATTAGATTGAAGACGTCCAGGACGTCTTTCACTTTCATAGTTATCATGACTCTACCCTTTCTTTTCCCAAAATCCTCGATTTTCGAGATTGACCGAGTGGCTCAGATGGTAAAACGCTGGATTTATGAACCCAAACTGATGTCTTCGATCTCGATTCATTCCATTATTATTATTAATAATATTCGCTTCTTACGGGCTTGGGAGTTGAAGTTCCAATAGCTGTTAGTTAAGCCAGGGTAATTGCGTGTTATTACTATTACACGCTTAAAATTTCCAATTACTTGACTACTTACATGGTTGATGAAATGAATGAATAGATAAATAGATTCGTATATGTGGAAATCCGTACAGCACCATCATTAAATTCGGTTACATCTTAATGCCTACTTTCCCTTACTTGTGTATCCTCAAGCTCATTGGTTCATATTTATATTTACTATCTATAGGGTCGTAAGTTACGCTACAATTCATACAAATCCGCTTTACTACAAATTACTTAGCACAAAACATTCAAATTGTGATATTAACTAAATTACTTACAGAGTAATTTGACAATTTATTGAAGACGCTTACGTAAGTCTAGATTTAATTGGTCTCAGCACTTCCTGAACCTATTACACTAATATCACGGTGATTTTTGGGTGTTGTTTGCATTAAAATATTTAATATTTGCTACATTTCAGTCAAACTGTTTTCCCTTTGCAAAGGAGGCTCTACTGCATGTGACTTTTCTTTTTCGGATGTATATCATAAAGTATTACTTGATAATATTTGATTTAAAATGAATGAAAATGTCAAATTAAAAATTAAAATTTTTACGTGTGATGAGAAATCACTCCGGGTAAGCGCAGACGGGAGAAATGTTACTGATCGACGATTGCGTCGCTGAGACAGACAACAGATGATTGTCGGTGCAGTTAACACACGGACTTAAATGGTCGCAGAAAGCCTTAATTTCAATAGAGGATTTCATTGCATACCTCGCATTAGAAATTATCGACAAAACGTCCTGTGAAGGTGATTTTGGATGCAGACTACTTTTTACATCTCCTAGATACATCTCCTAGAGAAGCGATAAGATGGGAGCACAAATATATATAACGCAATACAGTGGCATAGAGTTTGCAACCAGTAAAATAATTATTTACATATACATTTTTAAATATTAGGAATGTCTGTATGAAGTTACAGATTTCACTAACGTAAACACGTAATTGCTTTCATGACGTAAACATGGTAATAACTATTTTAAGGTAACATTATCGCAAATGATTGCACATTTTTATTTCAATAACATTAGTGTATGTTTATTTGCTTCATTTTTTCAGTGGTTTCTACAACATTCCAGCCTGGAACAACCACTTTGCAAACTTCTTCCCACAACTTGATCTTCAGATTTCTGTCACTGTACTCTGGCAATACCATGCCAATTATTGACCTCAATAGTTAAGGTTTATACATTCATATTTGAAGACTAGTAAAATTATTATTTACAAATACGTTTTTAAATATTAGGAACGTCTGTATGAAGTTATAGACTCTACTAACGTAAACACGTAATTGCTTTCATAACGTAAAAATGGTAATTTTTTTAATGCCTAAGAAAATCTTTTCCACCTACTTTGCACCATACGTTATGAACCTGCGTGTATTTGGAAATTGCGGAAGTGTAAAGTGTTGAATGTGAGAAAAGGAACAGGCCAGGGATATTAATCATGTACAGTTAAAATCCCTGACCCGGCTGGGAATCGAACCCGGGGCCACCGGGTGACAGGCGGACGCGTTGCCCCCTACGCCGCAGGGCCGGACAAGATAGTAACGTAACGTTAGGCTGAAACTTCACTTTTACTAAGGACAAGTGATGATCTGAATCTATAAATCCTTTTTTGACTTTAACATTCATAACTTCTTTTTGGTTTTTGCCTGATGATGGCTACATGATCAATTTGAAATTCGCCAAGATATTGATTAATTGTGGGATCTCCAGGTCATTTTATTTCTAGGTAGGGCCAAGAAGTGTGTTGACATTAATTTTAGCTTGAAGATTTTGCACAAGTCTATTAATCATTCTCCATGTCTGTTTGTTCTGTTATGTTCGTTCGTAATCTGTTTACCCTCCAGGGTCGGTTTTTCCCTCGGTCTCAGCGAGGGATCCCACCTCTACCGCCTCAAGGGCAGTGTCCTGGAGATTCAGACTTTGGATCAGGGATACAACTGAGGAGAATGACCAGTATCTCGTCCAGGCGGCCTCGCCTGCTATGCTGAACAGGGGCCTTGTGCAGGGATGGGAAGATTGGATGGGACAGGAAAGGAAGAGGGAAGGAAGCGGCCGTGGCCTTAAGTTAGGTACCATCCCGGCATTTGCCTGGAGGAGAAGTGAGAAACCACTTCCAGGATGGCTGAGGTGGGAATCGAACCCACCTCTACTCAGTTGACCTCCCGAGGCTGAGTGGACCCCGTTCCAGCCCTCGTACCACTTTTCAAATTTCGTGGCAGAGCCGGGAATCGAACCCGGACCTCCGGGGCTGGCAGCTAATCACGCTAACCACTACACCACAGAGGCGGACTGTTCTGTTATGTGCTTGACATAATCCTACTATGCTCCTAAATGTCTTCTCTTTACCAGTTTGTGCGATGAAGTCTCTTAAAAGTAGTGTGACATGGTGTTTTCGTATCTTATTTGAAACTTCCTCCAGCTGTTTCCAGAATCCATCTACTTTACGCGGATCTTTCCAGTTGTGATTATTTGTGGGAGTATGGGCATTGATTAATGTGTACGCTTTGTTTCCCGATTTGATCGAAAGCACTGATATTCTTTCAGAAGGAGACGTGAAATTGAATACGCAGTTGGTAAGGCTGTTCTTGACTGCAAAGGCTATGCCAAGCAGCAATGGAGTTTGGCGGAAGGATGTTGCTGGCTTTCTTTTATAAATTCTGTAGTTTCCCGATTCCATGTGATTTTCGTATGCATATCGAGTTTCTTCTACTGAAGAAATTTGAATGTCAAATTTGCCCAATATGTCTGTTAGTTCTTTTAATTTTCCAGTTCTAAGTAATGTGTTGGTGTTTAAAGTAGCTATGAAGTGTTTTAGCTCCGGTGGAGGAGATACGGAAAGCTTCGATTCATTCCCGCATGATGTTCTCGGTCCCCCAGAATCCGATGATCGAGATAAACAAGTACTTGTACTAGGGCTTGGGGTAATTGTTCTGTCAACTGAAATTTCTATCATGCTAACAAGTTGAAGATAGTGGGGAGATCGATCAAAATCGGCCCCAGGGATTCAACTAAGGCATTGAGCCTTAGAGGTTGCTTCAAGATGTTTCGTGGCTGTTATTTTACGGCTGTATTCTTCTTCTTCTTCTTCTACTTCTGCTTCTTCTTCTTCTTCTTCTTCTTCTTCTTATTATTATTATTATTATTATTATTATTATTATTATTATTATACGTCTAAAAGAGGGTACCTTGAATGGATAAAGGAAAAGTTAGGAATTAACTCGATGGATAATAATTTCGTGTGGCGATTGTTTGCCTGATGCAGCCCTTGGAAACTGCGTGTTACTATAGTGGGGGATAGCGTTGTGTGTGGTGTGTGAGTTGCAGGAATGTTCGGTAAAACACGAACACCCATTTCCCGAGGCAAAGGAATTGACCATTTAAGGTTTAAATCTCCGATCCGTCCGAGAATGGAAGCCGGGGCCCTCTGAACCGGAGAGAGCTATGATGTCCACTAAGCTAAGGAGCCGGACACTCGATGAATGAAGATGGTTTAAACCGGCTTCGATGGTGGGGATGATGTGCATCGAATGGAGGAGGATAGGTTACCTAGAAGGAAAGTGAATTCGTCCATGGATGGTAAGATAATAAGAGGTGACGATGGTTAGACTCAGTTTTTGGTGATTTAATAAGAGGTAACGAACTAAAAACTGAACGCGGAAAGGCATAACAGTCTATACTGAAGATAGAGTGAACGCCTGTATGTATGTATGTATGTATGTATGTATGTATGTATGTATGTATGTATGTATGTATGTACGTATGTATGTATGTATGCATGTATGCAAACTGACTGTTACGCGACCCAAACTGCGTAGCCAAGTCACTCGGTGTTACAGCTTTTTATTCCATAACTAATTTAATACCCACTACACTGCAGGCATGTTTTAAGTGAAATACCCTACTTATTCGGAAGTATTGTGGTGATACCGGGTCTCTCCAAGAAAGCAAGAAAGAAAAAAAAGGAGTAAACAGAGCTATCATATTTGCGGTTTGATTTATATATAGAGTTCCCGAAGCTTTTCTGAAATGCAATAACTATGTATTGACATCGCGAAGTGAAGAGTATCTTGATTGCTACAGCGGGCTAAATTGAAGCAGAGTTGTTAAATGGCTCGTAAATGAATCACAGATTGGTATCGAACTGCTCGTAGAGTTCTAACGCGACATTCCTCTTAAGGAGAGTGAAAAATTTCACTTCCCAATTATCGAATGAACAGGGCTAGGTATTTCGGTCACGTGAGAGTTCCTCCTCAACTGATAGGCGAGCGAGCTTCGAATGTAGAAGCGCTGTTCAAGTAGGAAAGACAGCCTGGTCCAGGCAGAACACCACACAAAGGAATTTTACTTGATTAATTTACACTCGATACACAGCTGAAGAGTACGCGGATGACTTTCGATCTCCATTTTTATCTTCAAACTGATAATTTTTCACTCGTATTAAACTGATAATTTTGCACGCGTGTCGACAAAATGATAACATATACTGTACTGTATATTACATTACAACACATATATAAAATATATTAAAGAATGGTTCGAACGAATCCAAGCTCAGTTGATTTGTAGAACAATGTGCCAGCAATAAGTAATTAGAATTGCAGAGAGATGGGCTAGACGTAGCCCAGCAGGTGAGTGTTACTCCAAGTGTAGCCAATGAAGAGCTATCAAACAAGCTGGAAACGTGAAAGTAAGTGCCGGTATGCCTCGTCAACGTCAAATGGCATTATATGAGCATGTGGACGAGTTCTAAAGGGAAAGAATGATCAGTCTCTGGGAAGCGATTTTGTCAGACCGTGATATTTCGGCTCGATAATGATGAGTGTGTGGAAGCAGCGGATAGAAGAGAGTCGTACTCAGCGACTAGCGGGTGCTGGACCGCGCAATATGAGCATAACATGGCATGACCGCCATCTTGTCTGCATGGCCATAACGGAACGTACAGCTTCGTCAACATTGTTGGCTTGACGCTAGATCACTACAACGGGTGCGAATCTGTCTGCATCGACGGTTCCACGTCGTCTGCTGCGAAATGGACTGGTTGCACATGTGGCATTGCGTTGCCTTCTATTGTCGCGAATCAATAAAACCCTCAGACTGAAATGGGCACGTGAACGCTGTCTCTAGCGTGCTGAGTGGCTAAATGTAGCGTTTTATGACGAATCCCACTTAACTGTCCTACAGTGATGGACGCATCTGTGTTCGACGCAATCTGGTAGCCTGCATTGTCAAGCGGCATAGTAGACAAACAACAAGTGTGATTGTTTGGGACACCATTGGGTGCAACAACCTATCTCGGCTTCTACGTATTGAAGGCAAACTGAACAGCAACCGGCACATGAGGGAGATTTTAGAGCCCGAGGTATTCCCCTTCCTTCAGGCAACTTACCTGCCACATTTCAGCAGGATAATGCCCGACCACATGTGGAGCGGAATGTGCAAGCCTTCTTCATAGAACGACGGGTTCCATTGCTTCCATGGCCTGCATGTTCGCCTGATCTATCACTCATCAAGCGTGTGAAGGGTATGGTTGGTCGGCAACTTGTTTGCTACTGTCCTTCAGTAACCAGTATCGATGATTTGTGGACTCGCATACAAACTGCGTGGACGGAACCAACCCTGGACGCCTCTGATTCCATTTTACGATGTAAACGGCGCTGATTGCAGTGCATGGAGGGTACACAAAATGCTTAACAATCAATCTCAAAGTTCATGTATAGATCTGTAAACTTAATAATTTGTATATTGTCATGTCCTCGACACCTCATGGTACAAAACGACCGGATTAAGTAAGTAGGTATATTGTCATGTACCTACTTTATGGTTTTTTTTTGTTATTTGCTTTACGTCGCACCGACACAGATAGGTCTTATGGCGACGATGGGAGAGGAAGGGGCTAGGAGTGGGAAGGAAGCGGCCGTGGCCTTAATTAAGGTACAGCCCCAGCATTTGCCTGGTGTGAAAATGGGAAACCACGGAAAACCATCTTCGGGACTGCCGACAGTGGGGTTCGAACCCACGATCTCCCGAATACTGGATACTGGCCACACTTAAGCGACTGCAGCTATCGAGCTCGGTCTACTTTATGGTATAATGTTCACTTCCTATTTTCTTCTTGGTGTTGTGATTTTCAAAAAAACTTTAGTGTATATTCAGTGCTCAAAAGCGCTTTGCTTAATCTAGTTATTTTGCTAGTTGCATGTACTACATTATACGTTACGAGTAGTATATACATAGAAATGGAACTCGTAGTCAGGTATCAAACAAAAAGCAACGAAACTGCGAAGGTTGTAATGTGGAATTTTGAAGACAAAATTATAATTCATTGTGTGGCAGACCAAGGCCGTGTATAGCCACCTCGGGCCCTGAGGTATGCTTCAACATGACGAGGTTTGCACCGCACCAAACAATACAAGTTTTGGGGCATTTTATCCCATTTTTGGTTAGAAGCTTCAGTCAGTTGCTGAATGTAAGCAGAAGTGTTAAATTGTGGGTAATGGCTCCCTTCCGTTCACACTATGCGTATTCAACACAGTTCATAGCCGCTGAATACAGACTGGCCTCAACATTCGCACTTAACGCCACTTGTCTCAAGGAACTGTTTGGCCACTCTGGCTCGATGGACACGAGCATTACTATCCACTAGTGCAAAGCCACCGTCCACAGTGGCAGTAAATTCTATAACTAAAGGTTGAAGTATGTTGTCTTTGTATACCGAACCAGTGATGTTACAGTGATTATAAATTATAGACGTACATCGACCAAACATGATCCCACTACAAAACATGACAGAATCCCGTTGATGCCGATGACGCTCCAAGGTGGAAAGCTCGTTCCACCTCTCACCTGATCGCCTCCAGAATCTAACACTCCTGTTGTATGGGTGCAAGCAGATGGTTATCTCATCAGAAAAGAGTGTACGTTACTGTTCCTGATGCATGAAATTCGACCAACCCTATGGTATGGGTTAAGATGATCTTCTGACTCAGGCCTTTTTGTGGTAATCAAGCAGCATATTAAAACCAAAATACGTAAATCTGGATGGGGAAAAATGTAAAAAGAAAAACGTGATATAGTTCACTTACAGCTGATGGTAGAAGTAAGAATGATCTGGTTATCAGAATTAACCGAGTAAAGACAGCGTTCAATAACAAAATTAAGCTATTCGCGTCTAACAACATCAGACTGAGACTAAGGAAACAACCGGTCTACACATATTATGTGTGGAGCGTTTTTCTCTATTGAAGTAAAACCTGTGTACTAGGCGTGACTGATAGGAGAAGGGCGTTTTCGAGTTATGGTGTTACAGAAGAATGCTCACGATACCCTGGACAGACAGAGCTACCAACCAAGTACTACTGAGAAGAATAGGAGAGACGCCATGCTTGAGACAGTACAAGAGGAAAAATAAGGAACATTTGGATTGGGCACTTAATCAGGCATGAAAGTCTACTGGCCACGATTTTGGAGGGTTTTGTGGAGCGGAGCAATTGTAGAGGCTGGCATAGACTGAACTATATCGGATGACTAAAGGAGGAGCTGGGCTGCCAATCCTACGTAGAGTTCAAGAGAACGGCACAAGACCACGACTCATGGAAAAATACTGTCAGCCAACCTCTGGGTTGACAAACATAGAAGGATCTTCTCGATACCAGCCCCGCGTTTCACACAGTCTGGTCTGACACATTCACCCGACGTCCATTCAAAGGTCCTGATAGAACGAGGTGGCTGTATCAGTTGGCCTACGACGTGTTGAAAGCAACAAATACTGAAATGTGGTTGTCACGTGAGTTGTTAGTCAACAAACCGTTTTTACCTCCCTGAACTTTTCTAAGCTCTGCAGACATCACACTGACTCACTCCAACACGAATGGTGGCACACACTTGTCGCCGACCTTCCTGCAGTAGTTACACAATTAGAATGCGGTTAGTAGCAGAAATAAGTACTCTTGCCACATTTACCTCAGTCTTACATATGCTGTCTATACATCAACAGCCAGGCTGAGCAGCTCAGGCGGTGTAGCGCTGGCCTTCTGAGCTCAACTTGGCAGGTTCGATCCGGCTCAGACCAGTGGTATTTGAAGGTGCTCAAATACGTCATCCTCGTGTAGGTAGATTTACTTGTAAATGAAAGAACTCCCACAACTTGGCGTCTGGGACGTAAAATACGTAACATCCTTGTTATTGTATACCACCGGCCATGCAAGGGATGTTGTTAAACTGAATGACACCACCACCAATTTCTACTGTTGGACAAATAACATTTGGGTTTAGTGTCACTGTGTGTTCGAACATTGTCTTACAGTGCAAACAATTTTCAGGTAGGTCTACCATTACATACACCGTGTGAAATCGTAATATGTAAAACCTTTATTGAGTACTTTATTTTCTCGAGAGAATAATAATTTGGTAAAATTTAACTAAAAGTAGTTGTAAATAGGATATATCTTGAGACACCCAGGTATTTTATTCAGTTAGTTTTTAAGGGAAGTGTAGGGAATGAGACCGGTAGTGGTAAACGAAGACACGACTATGACAAAACGATTAGAGTAGATGAAAGATGTAGTTTTTACGTAGAAATGAGGAGATTAACACGGGATAGTGTGGTGTGGATTGCTGCATCAAATCAGTCTATGCACTGCAAGCGTTCTTGCCTCTCTTACCTACTTTTAAAAACATATCTGAATTTAAATTGAAAAATATGAAAATTAATATTCATTAAATAAAACTCAATTGTCGGACCTTGTACTCACACTTGGTTCTTACCTGATTACTTACACATACGTCATTTGAAAGGCGCCAGCTACAACTCAGTGCAGCAATAATAGAACGAGAATCTTGAATATCTCTAGGGTGTGAGGTAATAAGCTTACTTTTGACAACATACCATACAAGTTCTGGGAAAAAAAGATTGGCGTTTCGTTTCCCCATTAAATTTGAGCTTATATGATTCTACTCTTAAAGTGAAACGATAAATTAATTTGATAGAACAAAATATATTCTTGAAATAATTTCAATAAAAATAGTAAAAACTGCTGCGATAAAACATATGAGAATATAAAATTATGACATTGCAACTGAAAGAAACTCGGCATTAAATTTGAATTCTTCTCGACCGGACATTTAACAATTATACACAAAATGTATTCCTCACTGGTTCACTTGACTGTACCTTCAACACTTTGAGTGTAATTACGACGTATTCCTTTGATCTGGTGTTTACTGTAGATTTATCAAGCCTAATTTGGGGATGTATCCTTTTTATTTCACTGACGACTGCTTCTTCTCGATCCAGATGACTTCTTGGTCTGTTCTGTATGACTTCATGGCAAGCCTATCCTTCTATGAGTTCATGGCAAGCCTTTCCTGCCAACTGCGCTGACCGACCAACTGTGGACTCTCCTTCCAATTGACTCCCTCACTGTTCACTTATCCATTTGACTTCTTCACTGTTCACCTTCCGTTTGACTAATGATTAATGACCGACTGAGGCCTCTCTATCCCGTTGACTGAAGCTATAAGACGCTGGTCCTAGTATTTATAACCATTGGTTGACACACCTACGCAATCTCCAGAAATAACTATGATCTACTCCCACCCAGCTCAAACTGTTACACACTATGGCGAAATTGCCTGCGGCACCTTGGGTTTCTCGAACAAAGTGAGCTCACCGCTAAATGCACACGATGACTCGGCAGTTATGCTGGCAGTATTGCAACATGTGCGTTGCAATGTCAAAACTTATTACAGTGCATATCCATATATGATATTACGCAGCATGTCTTACTTTACATGTCTTTAGTGTTAAACTACACACACATATATACGTAACAATTTGACTACAACCATGCAAGCAACAATCATTGCAGAATTGAACTGAACAATAATAACAAAAATACAATAGTAGTAATCTCACAGATAAAATAAGAATAGTAATACGGAAATAATAATAATAATAATAATAATAATAATAATAATAATAATAATAATAATAATAATATAGATATCACCTTGTAACGGGATTTGAACCGTTACAGCACTGATGCCCCTAACAACAACAAAGACAACAACAGTATATTTTCTCCAACGTAATCACGTATGAAAACTTAGAACATATACACTTCTATATAACATCCGTCGAGTGGTTTGTTCCTTCGTTAAAACATCACCCACAGTGAAACTATACCTTAAATACGTATCTTAAAATTCCACAAACAACGCTATAAACGCTATAAAGAGACACACTAAGCAAAGTAAGGGGTGATGATATGTAATGACGATAATAATAACTAAATATATGAAATAAGAGTTTAGTCTGTACATTGCTCAGAAGTTAAAAAGGGATGGTATTTTGTGTATCAGTCGTGTACACAGTAAGAAGGAAATGCATTTTTAGTTTTCCGTAATTTCTGTCTGTCTGACTGTCTTTCTGTCTGTATGTACACGCATCACGAGGAAACGGCTGAAGAGGATTTAACGAAGAACGGTATGCAAAGTCGGGGAATAAGTCGTTATAATCTAGGCCATACGTTATTTTATTCACGCTGAGTGAAATGGTATTTTGGGGTAAGGCCTCAAATTTATTTCTCAAATATTCATGTTAATAGTGGGCTTATCAATATAAATACCACATAACCAAAGTTGTATAGCATTAGCTGATGTACCCGTGCTTCGCTACGGAATTCTACATTGTATACAGAATTATAGGTTAGGCAGAGTACACGTTGTGAGCAAGACTGTATTAAATTGCATAGCTCTTAACATAACCCTGGAAACGCGACGGAGAAATCACCAAACGTCTTTTCTCATTTGAAGACTGCGTTAGGGAATTTTCGTTCTAATGGTAGGCCCACTTGCCTACCATGTCACAATGAGGTTGGGGAATTGCATTAAAATGGCAGACACTCGCTCTCCACCTGCCTCTTTACATCCTCCCAACAAAAATGAGCATAGGTCATTACAATGACGTCAGTAGGAATGGCGCGAGTAAAATCAATGATTTCACATGAAATACTCCATAAAAAAAACCACACATTTTCTCACTTTTAACGAACAGTAGTCAGCTGCCGATCTAACAGGCCAAAGTTCCAGAGCTGGAATGACCAGGCCGCAGACAGCCGTGATCCGTGAACACTCTTAGTCTTTTTTCGGAGTGGCGGGGGGTGAATAGTGGAGAGTCCCAGGGCTAAAACTATGCCCATTTACTAATCTGTTTCCTAGGAGTACCCGATGAGTCGGAAAATCTCAATTCACTACACTGCCGGCGGAAAAATCTATCTGACTTGGAAGCATTTTTTCCTCCAAAACCAGAGGAGAAACTCCATATTCACAGTTAATTTGGAATAAAATGAATATAGAATTTTATAAAAGTGAAGAGGAAGAAGCTCTTTTTAAGAAACGGCTCTTTTAAGGGTTGAATTTTGAGTTATTTAGTGAATTGTGATGCTATAATTTGGAATATGCCTAAATTGTCATTCTAGACCAGGTCATACTACTACTAAGTGAGCCTCTGCCTTAAGAGTGCACACTGCTCATTCAAAATAGAGCGTCAGAGTAGGGATCGAATAGCTGGAATACTATGATGAACCAGTGAGTTACGTAACATTAGTACGGAATAAGAAAATGTATGAACCAGAGGAATGACATGCTCAAGAAGAAAGTTTTCTAACTCCCCAGTTATTTCCCGCCAGTATTCAGGCAGGCTGTTATTCTCGGTACGCAGCAGTACGGATTTGAGCGGCAGCATAAGGGATAAAGAACAACATCACAAACAATGATCAATGATCAATGTAATGTTACTGTTGATCAATGTTATGCGCTTTCAATATTGTAGGAGTCCGACTCGTTAGCTGAACGGTCAGTGTACTGGCCTTCGGTTCAGAGGGTCCCGGGTTCGATTCCCGGCCGGGTCGGGGTTTTTAACCTTAATTGGTTAATTCCAATGGCACGGGGGCTGGGTGTACGTGCTGTCTTCATCATCATTTCATCCTCATCACGACGCGCAGGTCACCTACGGGTGTCGAATAGAAAGACCTGCACCTGGCGAGCCGAACTTGTCTTTGGACACTCCCGGCACTAAAAGCCATACGCCATTTCATTTCAATATTGTAGGCTTTCACATTTACTCTTATCATAGTCGGTCCGGTAAAATTGAATAAAACATAAATGGTCGGAAATTGTATTCTCTATAACCTTTGTTATGCAGTACTTCTCAATAGGACCAATAACATAGGCATATAAAATTTAAATTGTAGGCGCCTTCCTCTAAACTACAATTTCATACCGGGCGAAAAAACATTGTTTATAAGACTGTAGTTTCTTATTCCCCTACTCTATATACCGACTTTCATTAAATTCTGTTAATCCAGTTTATCGTGGCTCGGCGTTGATATGTACATGGCAACAAAAATACAAATTCATGAATATCTGTGTTATCAAAGCCGGTACGGTAACAATGTCTGACATAAATGACCGGATAGTTCATTCTAAATAACATTAGTTATGTAGTATTTATCGATAGGACCACTAATAATATAAATATTTGAGAATTCAATTTTAGGCCTTCCCCTAAACTACCATCTCACTCAGTGTGAGTAAAATGATTTATAGCCTAGATTGTAGTGGCTCATACCCCGACTTCACATACCGATTTTCATTAAATTCTCTTCAGCTGTTTTCTCGTGATGCGTGTAGAGACAGACAGACAGACAGACAGACAGACAGACAGACAGACAGACAGACAGACAGAGAGAAATTGCGGAAAAGTTAAAAGTGCATTTCCTTGTTACTATGGACACGACCGATACAGAAATACAATTCTTTTCAAATTCTGAGGAATGTGCAGGCAAAACTCTTATTTTATATATATATAGATTACATTTCCGTTCATTTATCTCTAATATGTTGTTACCGTACCGGCCGAGTCACGAGAAAGTGGGTAAACAGAATTTAATGAAAATCGGTAAAGTCGGAGAATAAGGAACTAAAGTCTACGCTATAAATAATTTTATAAGACGCCCTAATATCACAGAGTCGAAAGAAAACGAAATGTGACGGCCTAGAATATAGAAAACTCATACAATTTATCAGCAATAACATTACATTGACCATTGTTTGTTGAGGTGTGCTTTGTGTCTTCTCTTGCCACTCATCTCCGATAGATAGGATTACTGCTGCGTACCGAGTATGTTATTTAAATCTGCGTTACGTCGCACCGACAGAGATATGTCTTATGGCGACGATGGGATAGGAAAGGTCTAGGAGTGTGACGGAAGCGGCCTTGGCCTTAATTAAGGTACAGCCCAAGCATTTGCCTGGTGTGAAAATGAGAAGCCGCGGAATACCATCTTCAGGGCTACCGACAGTGGGGTTCGATTTCACTATTTCCCGGATGCTAGCTCACAGCTGCGCGCCCCTAACCACACGGCCATCTCACCCTGTCGTACCGCGTGTAACAGCCTGCCTGAATATTGGCGGTAAGTAGCTGGGAGTTAGATATCTTTCTTCTCTAGTATGCCATTCCTCTGGTTTATAAATTTTCTGATACTTCTGGTACGTAACACACTGGTTCATCAAAGCATTCAAGCTATTCCATCCCTACTCTGAGGCACTGATTGGAATGAGTAGTGTGCATATTTAACGGAATAAAGGCGGAGGAGTGTTCGCTGCTGTCTGCGGCCTGGTCATTCTAGCTCTGGAACTTAGGACTGTTAGATCGGCACCGTAGTACTGTTCGTTAAAAGTCAGAAAATTTGCGGTTTTTTATTTGATCGAGTATTTTATATGATAACATTGCTTTTAATCGCTACTTTCCTACTGGCGTCTTTCTGAAAATCCCGTAGCGAAGCACGGGTACATCAGCTAGGTGACAATAAAAATATAATACGAGCCCGTGATATCCTGCCCGTTAACGGTCTTGACCTACCAAGTAGACTACTGCCCACCTATATGAGCTTCAGGTATAAAAATGTCACGTGATCAGCGTTATGATATCTTAAACCATTTACCTTGGCTCTCTTGACCGGATTAGTTTCTCCTTTATCAGACAGCTTCTCGAACGAACACATGAGGCTGAGAGAATTACATTCCGCCCCTGTATCAAGGAATGATCAAAACTCGAATCCGGAGCCTCCAGCTAAAAGAGAGAGACAATCTATCCATCCACCCCGGGTATATAATAACCATAGTAATATTAATAACAATATTATTATTTATTGAATGTTTCTTTAAAGTGTTCAAACTTGAAGTGACGCCAAGTTGTCAAAATTTGTTCCACATGCGTTCTTTTAATGTGCTTGATGCCAACGACGTGCAGTTGTCGCATTTATGCACGCTGAAGATGGCACTGACCTCGATATACACCGAAGCCGCTCTTTTGGGAGCAGAAGTACAAGAACTAAGAAAATGAACCAACAATGTGAAATGGCTTTTAGTGCCGGGAGTGTCCGGGGACATATTCGGCTCGCCAGGTGCAGGTCTTTTGATTTGACATCCGTAGGCGACCTGCGCGTCAGGATGAGAATAAAATGATGATGAAGACGACACACATACCCAGCCCCCGTGCCAGCGAAATTAACCAATGTTGGTTAAAATTCGCGACCCTACCGGAAATCGAACCCGGGACCCCTGTGACCAAAGTCCAACACGCTAACAATTTTGCCATAGAGCCGGACAACCAACAATGTAATGTGCTATGACTTTTTACATCAAACCAGAATTAACTATGTCAGCACGACTGACCTTATTAGCAGCACAATTTACGGCTACTTCTTCTTTTATCAATTCTGCTTTACGTCGCACCGACACAGATAGGTCTTATGGCTACGGTGGGACAGGAAAGGCCTCGCAATGGGAAGAAAGCGGCCGTGGCCTTAATTAAGGTACAACTCCAGTATTTGCCTGGTGTGAAAATGGGAAACCACGGAAAACCACCTTCAGGGCTGCTGACAGTGAGATTCGAACCCACTATCTCCCGGATGTAACGTCACAGCCGCGCGCCTCTAACTGCACGACCAACTCGCCCGGTGGGCACTTTGTTAACGTATGATTTGTATCTGTATAAATTCCAATTTACATTCCTTTTTAGTTACACACACTGTTCTTTCTACGTTACTGAATTATTGTAAACTGTAGTCCTGCTCCTTGGCTTAAAGTCAGGGTATTGACTTTCGGTTCAGTGAGTCCAGAGTTCGATTTCCCACTGGGTATATACCTAGGTATAGTTCATTCCTCCATCTAGGTTCTAGGTGTATATGTTTGACTTAATTCCTTATTCATTTTGCCTCATGGCTGAAGCATCGTGACTATCGCTATTCCGCCATTCTTCTCTAGGGTATTCAAAGTCTTCAGTATGGTCTTTAATACCCATTTAAATACAACACGCTACAAAAAGCCAGAGAAACACACAAGAGCGAATACATCCCTCTACATTGGATTGGAGGTACGAAAGGCATCCTGCCATAAAACTGGGCTAATTTCACACGAAAATGCCGAACTCACTTAATTGAGAAAAGTTCTAGACGAATGAGAAGACTGAAATGTTGCGAATTTTGATATATTCTCACTTATTCTAGATTATTTTGGAATACAAATGCCCGGTTCTCTGGCTGAATGGACTACATACCGACCTTCGGTTCAGAGGGGCCCGGGCTCGATTCCCGACCGGGTTAGAGAATTTAACTGCGTATGGTTAACTCTTACGTCTCGGGACTCTGTGTTTAAGTTGGTCCCAACACATTCCTCTTGATATTCGCCCACCACACCATACTATCACCAGGCGAGCTGGCCGTGCTGTTAGGAGCGCGCTGCTGTGAGCTTGCCTCCGGGAGACAGTAGGTTCGAATACCACTGTCGGCAGCTCTGAAGATGGTTTCCCGTGGTTTCCCCTTTTCACACCACGCAAATGCTGGGGCTGTACCTTCATTTAGACCACGGTCGCTTCCTTCCAACTCCTAGACCTTTCCTATCCCATCGTCGCCACAAGACCTATCTGTATCGGTGCGACACTAGGAAAAAAAAGAACTCTTACTATCCACCACCACATATACACGCAATAGTGAATACATCGTCCATATAGGGCTGGTGTTAGGAAGGGTATCCAGCCGTAAAACCGAGCCGGCTCCACATGTACGACACTGTCGTATCCGCATCCCCACCAGGGTGGGAAATGCAGGAGAAGAAGAAGAAGAGTATTCTGAAATGCAAGTGTTAAGAAAATATGTTTTGTAATAACGGTAAGTGGAGCATGGGATTAGTATGGTTTACAACGGGAGCTGGGAATTACTGATGCACATAGAGTTCTTAGTTGTGTTGTAAGCAATGCTTCTTGTAACTGCAGTAGAGATATCTGATTGTGGCACAGAACAATGACATTTACCTGCTCAGATGAAATCTACAAAAGGAACTTGCTTTAGGCAGCCGTGGAAGGCTATTCGATCTTACTGCAGTGACTGTGAACACAAAACTCGTATGTGCTCTTAGGAAAAAGAATAATAAAACAATATTAAATGAAAAATCCATCTTACTAATGCTTCTTTGGTGCACTGGAAGCTTTTTTGACAGTGTGAAGTTATCTAAACTCAATTACCGTCCGTGTTACACTTCCATGTTCCCATTCCCTCTATCAGATGAGAGAGCCTCTTCAGAAATGTCAATAAGGCAATACAATGGCTCGTCATTAAGATAGTAAACTCTCCTCAACTATTGTAAATAAGACAACCGGTTCTCCAGGCTCACTCCATTTGTCTAAAAGATACGGACAAGAGACAGCTTTTAATCTTCTGGCCGGCCTCTGTGACGCGGCATCCAACTTCATTCAATATCGCCCACTCACCCGAGGGTGGCGGTAGTGGTTCGTGGATGTAGTACACAGAGTTGTGCAATCTTAAAACCGAAAGAGGAAGTCAGTTACGAAACTATTTTGAGGGTTTTCATGCTCTACCGAATGTACGGACCAATTTGTAAAATATAATACCTCTACAAGTATTTTAGAGATTTTCTTGAATTTTTCCCACAGATACATTATTATGGAGCTTACCGTACAGAGCGAACATTGATTATGCGTCACTTTGGTTGTTATTGACTTTTCAATACTTTATTTCCATATTTTTTTGGAAATAAAAAAATATTCCCCTCCAGAAGAGAAGAAACGGGAGATTTTTCACTCCTTCCAGACCGAGCGAGTTGGCTTCACGGCTTTCATCAAGTAGCTATCATCTTGCATTCGGTAGATAGTGGGTTCGATCCTCATCGTCGGCAGCCCTGAAGACCGATGTCCGTGGTTTCCAATTTTCACACCAGACAAATGCTGGGGTTGTCCTTTTCTCTTGCTGGTGGTTAACGTTGCACTGAATCATTTGTCTATTTTGGTGACTGAGCTATAGGAAAGTACTGAGAAGGAACCTACCGTAGCATTCGAGAGAACCATTGAGGCCACAGTGGATAACAAAGAAGTCCAAACTCAAAACTTTAATAAGTGGACCGAAGAGAGAAGCGAGCTCTCCAAAAACTAATCCTGGAATACTGGAGAAAGGTTTAAAAAACACGGAATTAAAAAGTTGAAATGACGTGGTCCATAGCTGGCGAAATAGAATTAATAATAATAATAATAATAATAATAATAATAATAATAATAATAATAATAATAATAATAATAATTCTAAGCCTCTGTGGCTCAGACGGCAGCGCGTCGGCCTCTCACCGCTGGATACCGTGGTTCAAATCCAGGTCACTCCATGTGAGATTTGTGCTGGACAAAGCGGAGGCGGGACAGGTTTTTCTCCGGGTACTCCGGTTTTCCCTGTCATCTTTCATTCCAGCAACACTCTCCATTCTCATTTCATAGCATCTGTCATTCATTAATAAATCACTTTTGGAGTTGCGACCCCATCGTACTAACAGCCTATATCTGCTTCATTCATTACATCCCTGACCCGGTCAATGACTGGAAAACAGGTTGTAGGTTTTCATTTTCAATAACAATTCTAAATCTAGCTCTAACCCTGAAAATTCGCAACAATTGGTTAGCAGAAATTCATTAAGATCTACAAGAAATGGGTATTGAGGACGAAACCATTCAAGATAGAATGAAATTTAGAAGCTTAGTAAACAAACATAAATTTGCAGAGAAACCAACAAGAAAAAATACAGGCTGGACAGAAACACGCAGAAAGGAACACAGTGAAAAAATGAAGAGATATTGGGAAGGAAAGAAGAAGAAACAGTGTGCAAAATAAGTTCAAACGCGCTCCACAGTTGGGCACAACGAATCAAAATAATAATAATAATAATAATAATAATAATAATAATAATAATAATAATAATAATAATAATAATAATAATAATAATAATAACAATAATAATTGTTACGGGTATATGTGGAACGCAGAGAGGTGAAAGAAGGTGCGGGCTGAATGGGTCTGTCTACGAAAGTCAAAGATTTATTAAAAATTTTAAAATAAAATTATATTTCTTTTCAGGAAATCAAATATTAACAAACCAACTTCTTCGCTTAGTAAAAGAATCAAGATATCAGGTACAATAATAGTTTTGATTACAAGACTATAAAACCCACAGATAGATAATTTACAAGGTTTGAGCTTCGAGCTCCAAATTTACAAGTTTAAAACGTCACTAATATAGTATTTAGATAGACAAGGAGAGAAATCTCCCAAGACAAAAATTGTCCAGAACACTTTGCTCCAACCGTACAATTTGAGGCCTTCCAAAGGCACCACACATTATTACACAAATATCAGAAAGGAGCTTATATGCTCTACAAATTCAACCAAGGAGGGTGCCATCCCAAACTCTTATAGCCTAAGACAACTTTACAAAAAACTTTACGATCTGGCCTCTCTAGGCACAACCTACAATTTACAATCTAGTTAATACAGGGGTATTTAGTACCCACACTACTGGGCCTTCGTGAAAAGAAGAACAGATTAAATACCTGGCCCTATCTCAAAAAATGTATGGAGAACAGATTAAATACCTGGCCCTATCTCAAAAAATGTATGGAGGCGTACACTTGCGCTCCTTGAAAACACTGTTTTAAAACCCTACTTTGGCTTGTGGCTCGATGATGCAGATGCTAATCCCACACTACTGAGGCGACCAGAAAGAAGAGTTAATTAATGCTTTACAGGAAGAAAAACAGTTACGAAAATGTAGTCACCTCAAGACAAATTGAAGGGGAACTCGAGAGGGTAACGCACTCTCTATCTCCGAATTTACAGTTTAAGTCTTTATGAAATTTTTAGGAAACGGGTGGTTACATAGTTATAAATTAGAACCTTCCCCTTGGGTAAGTTTGCTGAGTTAGCTACAGAGATATAAAACTGGTGGCCATTACCTGGGCTGATGTTCTGCCTGTCGAAGAATGAGGCACTCCGCCTCCTGTTTTAAGACACACTCTCAATAACTCGACGATCTATAAGACAAGGTAGCTTGAAAAAGCCGCAGCTTATATATCCGAGAAGGTTTGAGAAGGCTCTGGACTAAATCCGGACTCACCCTCTCATTTTATTGGGTAAACCAAAAGCTACAAGAAGCCTGTGATTGGCTGAAAAATAATTACAGAAAATTTGCTATTGGCCAGACGCAAACGCTGGTGGGATGATAAGGAAGTGTTGCAAACCTTGAAGTGCCAAAATAAATGAAAGTTAATTTAGTTGAGAAAACCTATAAACACAAAACTTCTTTAACTCATTAATTATTCCACCTTGTACCAGAGTGCCTACGTTTTTGTAGAGACATCTATGGAGAAAAGTTCAAACTTCTTGATGTACACCAAAACCAAAACAAATAAATCCAGTCAGTTTGGGAAACTTTAAAATAAAATATTACTCAGTTATTCAGTAGTGACATCTTCTGAAAAATGTCCCAATTTTATGCATTAGCTGTTTCAAGTTTCGTCTGATTGACAGTGTTCCTAATGGCGCTTCTTTTAAATGGGCGGGGTTGAGGTGTACCTCCCGATACAATACTACTACTACTACTACTACTAATAATAATAATAATAATAATAGCTATCGTTATCATCGTGATGTATTTGTAAGTATTTATTGTATTTCAATACAGAGAACTGTCGTCAGCTTTCCTTGTAATAGTATGCTATTGTGTGGCCGGTTATCCCCACTGCAGTGGTGTAACTCGATATTAGGTCATGGCAGGCTATTCCCTCTGGATGTGTAGTGTTACGTCTTGTATGTAGTAACTACAGATGGCTCAGTGTATTAGCACTACGGACCGGAATTAATTTCGCAATTTACTTAATAATACTAATAAATTTACTGCTATATTATGTTACTGTTAAGGCGGTCACATCGGCTCAGTGGGGATAACTTAGAAGTCCTGCGATAATTACCATTCTAAGAAGTGCTGACACAGTGTGGGACTGTGGGACAAGAACATATGACTATTACTATCTACACTTTATAGGTTAGGAAGGAATTTAACCACTAGCTGTATCGTTACATTTTGTTCAATAATATTCCACTAGACACTTTGCAGTCTGTGGGGAAAGGGACCAAAACTTCCATGAATCATGTCGTCATCGGCTAGTACTGATACTAGCACCATTCACAGCATAATGTCCTGCCTGATTCAGCAGTAGTTAGCAATGCTTATAATTTCATAATCAATGTTTAATAATAGTATTGTATTATTAATAACTTTGTAAAGATCCATGTTTTTGGTAAGTATGTTGGTAAAATACGGATCCCTTACTGATGAAATTATTAGAATGAAGGTGATTGAGGCACTCAAGTGTTGAAAATTGGCGCACAGAACGTACAAAACTGGTGTGTGTAGATTTGTGTGATTTTTGTTTCTATATAACAGAATAGTTAACTCTATGGTGATCTTACGGGTAGCCTAACGGTTTAAAGGCTTTGAACACCTGCCTGTACTTCTCAAATATTATTATTATATTTATACTGGATTGAGGTTAATGGGAATTTATTTAATATGTTTCCTGGCCTGAAGACATCTAGAAGAAGAATACTAGCATAGATACTTTTTAAGGAAGAAACATGTGCCAGAGTTTAAAAAGGACAACACCGAAAGAACTAAACGAAAATAAAACAAAACGAAATCAAACAAAACACAACAAAACAAGAAAAGGGAGTCAATCATGGGACTTCCAGGTAAGGATCACCACTGAGCTGGGTTTGAATTTAGAGTTGTGTTTTATGGTATTACTCACTGATCATTTTTGTATACTTCATGATTCTGGATTTTGAGTTGGTTAGACGCAGTATACTGTTGGAGTGCGTAAACAGGCCAGGCAAACCTATCTATATATATAAAATAAGAGTTTTGTCTGGACGTTGCTCAGAATTTGAAAAGAATGGTATTTCTGTATCGGTCATGTCCACAGTAACAAGAAAATGCATTTTTTTACTTTTCCGTAATTTCTGCCTGTCTGTCTGTATGTATGTATGTACACGCATCACGAGAAAACGGCTGAAGAGAATTTAATGAAAATCGGAATGTAAAGTCGGGTGATGAACCGCTACAATCTAGGCTATAAATTATTTTAATCACGCTGAGAGAAATGGTAGTTTAGGGGAAGGCCTGAAATTGAATTCTCAAATATTTATGTTATTAGTGGTCTTGTAATACATATATTTAGACTTTTTTACTGATATTTTTCTTATTTTTCTAATTCTCCCTTTGTCTTGTATTTTCTGTTTTAAGGACGACACAAACACCCAGTCCCCGAGCCAATGGATAGAACCAATTAAGGTTAAAATCCCCGACCCTGCTGGGAATCGAACCCGGGGCTCCTTGAACCAAAGGCCAGCTCGCTAACCATTTAGCCATGGAGCCGGAAAATACCCATACAGTGTGGTACGGTAAGGTTCATACATGCACAGGAAAATGAACACAACGAAAAGTGTTCTGATGGACTGCATACTCATATGTGGCTGGTGGGGGGCAACTAGTGTTAAAGGAAATAACGGATATGAAGTGCATTGTGACATACGAGGTTTTGTTTCTTCAACGATGATATATTTTTTGATAAAGATTAAGGTTCACCATTACTTCCTTCCTAAGAGTGTCTCGTCTTCACAGTATTAAATTTAACCTAATATCCTTCACGCTACAAACCCAATGACTGGTAGTTTATGTAATTGGTCTGTTATTCAGTTCATACCGCCTAATCAATTGCTGGGAACTGAACCACAACCTCACGCAGGCACGGTGTGCTAGGTCTCATTTGATGAGTCAGCACATCTCGAGGGTATTGTAGCTCAGCTACCGTGTAGGAGTTTTCAATTACGAACGATGAATAAGTAAGTGCAATCAAAGGCGAGTGAACTGGTACAAAAGAACGTGCTTCATCTTTTCCCTTCTCCTTCGTAATCTAATCAATATTGTAGTACTAATAGGCTTTTCACGTGAATTGGTCATTATATCACATCAATAGCCAACAAGTCTAGCTAGGGTTTTCAAAGTAGCAACAGGAACGAAGTGAAGTCAACTCCAGGTCTGTCAAAGACACTGGCCGCTCGAGAGGATTACGGCAAGCGGCTGCTGGTGACGTACTTAGCTGTGGCTCAGTGTGCTGCCCTCACAGTCGTCTCTACAGTATAGACACAACACTATAAATCTGACCAAACAAAAAAAGAACACATGGCGCAAAAGCCCTGAAGGGCCATGGCCTACCAAGCGACCACTGCTCAGCCCGAATGCCTGCAGATTACGAGGTATCGTGTGGTCAGCACGACGAATCCTCTCGCCCGTTATTCTGGGCTCTCTAGACCGGGGCCGCCATCTCACAGTTAGATAGCGCCTCAATTGTAATCATGTAGGCTGAGTGGACCACGAAAAAGCCCTTAGATGCAGGTAAAAATCCCTCACATGGCCGGAAATCAAACCTGGGGCTTCCGGGTAAGAGACAGGCACGCGACCCCTACACAGTTGAGCAGGCACTGTAAGCTTGGGATACTAATGAACGTAACGCTAATGACGGTTGAAGTTTTGTTCTACTAGCTAGTACTAGCAGTTTTTAGTCTTAGTGTATTAACTATCCAATATACCTAGCTTGATAGCTGCAGTCGCTTAAGTGTGACCAGTATCCGGTATAAGGGAAATAGTGGATTCGAACCCCACTGTTGGCAGCCCTGAAAATGATATTTCGTGGTTTCCCATTTTCACATAAGGAAAATTCTGGGACTGTACCTTAATTGAGAGCACGACCGCTTCCTCCCCACTCCTAGCCCTTTCCTATATCTTCGCCACCATAAGACCTATCTGTGTCGGTGCGACGTAAAGCAACTTGTTAAAAAAAAAAAAAAAACCGTCCAATAAGTCTCTATGATAATGTAACTTATTCCTTCCCTTCGGTTGAGTATATTCTCCGGTACTTCCAGCCGATCACCTTTTGTACCCTATCCTTGCTATTTCTGTGTTCCCTCACCTTTTCTTTCAAGTAGTGCTTGCTTATGTGGGGAGGTTTCTTATGTCGCAATGTTACCTATGTCGAGGAGCGCATATTCGAGGGTCTTTGTAGTCAGAGCATTATATTTTTAATTTATAGAAACAGAATAAATGCTGGCAGCGTACACAAGTTTTCTTTGTGCATGCCGTCACTCGGCTTATCCTCTTCCCCTTCAGCCGTCCAGCCGGTCGGGACTTTTTCATTTCCCCCACACAACAAGGAAGACAAGCTTCCCTTACGGCTATTTGTGCGAGAAATTTCGTGATCTCGTATCTTTTCTTCCCCTCTCTCTCCGCACACACACACACTCTTATTCTTGTTCGCGAATTTTTTTCTGTTTTGTAATACTGTTGCTCATCCTCATCCCCCTTGTGTCCTCTTGTAATATCAATGTCTCCCTGTCTTTAGTTTTCTGTTTGCTGATTCTGCTTTTGAGCAATTCTGTGGGCCGCTCGAGTAGCTTGCGCGCTGCTTTTTATTACATCGTGTAATATATCTTGAATGACAGCCGGCCACATCTTACGTCATCTGTTCCATGTCTGTCTGTTAGGTCATCAGCCCAGAGGCTCGTTGGATCCTCAAATAGCACCACCGAAGGTTATGCGGTTATAAGGAAACCGCAAAAACCAATGGCAGCACCAAAATGAGGCGTACTAGGCAAGACGAGGAGTGAGGTAGTTTGCCATTGCTTTCCTCACATCTGTTCCATTATACTCAGAACAGCTTCTAGGTGGTGCAATGTGTCCGTTGAGGAGCCTGTTTTATAAATTCAGTATCTTTCAGTCTCAAAGTTCACCCCGTGGTATGACTGGGAGTCTGCGCTGTTCAAGATCCGAGTATCGAATCCCGACACCGAGAAAGAGCATCTTCAGTCTTCCTCTTTCTCATTCCCTTTATTTTTCAAATCATCTGCAGTTGACATAATTGTGGATTAAGCCCAGTTTTGTGGCCAGATACCCTTCCTTACGCCCACCCTATGACGAGGGATGAATTCAGTATTGCGTGTTTCTGTGGTGGTTGGTAGAATCCTGTGTTGTAGGTAAATGAAGATGTGTATCAAAACGGTCACATACACCCAGTCCTCGAGTCAGAGGAATTTAGGTAGTTAAATTCTGCGGCCTAGACGGGAATCGAAAGTGTATCTCTCTGAAACGAAGGCCAGTACGCTGACCATTCAGTCAAGGAGACGAACAAACACTCTTTAGCTTATCTCAGTCATTTCTGGGGATCAACCGGATTTAGAACTTCAGCCTTTCCTGGGAGGAGACAGCAGCTAAGACACTGAGCTAATCACGCCCCTCCCCCTTAAAGAGTGCATCCATGATGATTTTTTTTTTTTTTTTGCTATTGGCTTTACGTCGCACCGACACACATAGGACTTCCGGCGACGATGGGACAGGAAAGGGCTAGGACTGGGAAGAAAACGACCGTGGCCTTAATTAAGGCACAGCCCCAGCATTTATCTGGTGTGAAAATGAGAAACCATGGAAAATCATCTTCAGGGCTGCTGACAGTGGGGTTCGAATCCACTAGCTCTCCGATGACAACTAATAGATGCGCGCCCCTAACCGCAAGGCCACCTCGTCCGTTGGTTTATTACTTTCATCAAGCGGTCTTATTCTCATGTTTGACATTGACGATATGAAAGTAATTAATAATAAAATCATGTTTTTGTTTTTACGTACCACTAACTATTTATTGATAGTGTTTGGAGAAGCCGAGGTGCCGGAATTTTTCCCGCAGGAGTTCTTTTACGTGCCAGTAAATCTATCGACACGAGGCTGACATATTTGAGCACCTTCAAATACCACTGGACTGAGCCAGTATCGATCCTGCCAAGTTAGGGTCAGAAGGCCTGCGCCTCAACCCTCTGAAAGTAAATGAGGCATTAGTGATACAAGTATCACCATTCATGAAGTACCAATCCACTGTGAAAGTTAGTTGTATTTCGGAAGCCAAGTGACATGTAATAACAATTTCTGGCTCATTTAAGAAACAAATAGGAAACATCTATCCTCTCATTTCGCCGCCTCTTCATCAATATCAGGGATTTCTATGACAGCTGAGTTTGGAATTGCGGGGATCCAACCAGCCTTTAGACTGAGGACTCAGCATACATACACATCAATGAAAATCATACAGGAACACTCATTTCATTCTGACATCTCTTCGCAGAACTGACAGGACAATCAACCTCTAATGGATATTAGGGTTGCACCCGCCCATGTGATGGTCAGTGCCAAGTTATCCCGGCAGCTCTTGATTTCTTCTCAGGGTATCCATATTCCGCTCATAAAATCTGTGATTTTATATATAGTTATTTTACGTGGTTTCGGATGAGAATCAGTCCGCTGGAATACGCGTCACGGGAGTACCTACACGCACCAGTACGAACCTGTGGTCGATAAGTTCAAAGGAATCTCTTACCGCTTGTAGAACTAATCAATTGCTTATATCTACAAAACTTATTAACTAACTTACAAACTAGCCGTTACCCAAACAGAAATTAAGACACAGTCACTTACTAAAAGAAAAATATAAGATTATTTATTGAATAAATGATGTTCGATGTAAAATAAGTGAAATCTGGGTAGTATTATTCGAGTAATATTTAAACATGAAGGATTAGAGTCAGCGCTGGCTCAAATAAAATAAAATAATTAAGGCTTAAAATATTTACATTCTTTCTTAATTAATGTTCAAATTCATATTAATATATATCTCAATATTCGTAGCCATGTTCCGAAAAGTATTTCATTTTTCCAATTATATACAAGAGATCACTGAGCAATCACGGAATCAATAAAAAATACACATTGTGAATATTGTCACGTTAATTATTTAGATTGTTCTCACAATATTTAAGTCATCTTGCTGAGATAAAATGAACGGTTTGCTAACTTGAAACGTAGTAAAATTAAATGGGAAAAAGTCAGATTGTAAATGTGAATCTGCTCATATTTTCACGTAATTATTTCCCAAACAAACTCTTGCGTGAATATTAAATTGTAAAAGTGTTCTCCAACTTTCCATTCATAAATTATAATCATTCATAGATCTGAACTCTGATTATTTGGTCACATATTTCGAGTACGCACAAGTAACAACTTACGGGCTAAGACAATACCTCCCTAAAGCCTACGACATATGGCTCCTAACTAACCTTTATCATATTCTTCATATTTAAAATACTTCAATTGAAACCATTATTGCATGAAAAGAAATAAACATCTAACTAACTATTCAAGTAGTTTCCAATCCACACACTCCTCTATTAACGGCTCGATGTGCTCTAGCAATATGCTCTTTCTCAATATTTCATATGTATACGAGCTACTCAACTCGTATGGATAGTATAGAATGAAATTATTACGTATTATATTGTAACGTCACCGCACTAAAAAATATCCGATGTATACTCAGTCATGAGTCTAGTGAACTGTATATTAAAGTACTCTCATATACTCAGTACCCGTTATTCACCAAAATCAGACATAAATATAACTGTCACGATACACAATTCTACCATAATACATGTCAATCTTACCTTAAAATGGTCATCTGCGCGATGTTCACACTTTAGCATATTCTTTCCAATATGGCACAGAAACTCACTTTGTAATTCTAATACACGTTTCCTCATCGAATGGCAACTCTTACTCTTTCCGTAGAACATATACAAACCTCTATACTTTAACTATTCATCAATATACTCCAATAACTAATCACATTTCAACGCCATTCCACATATACTTTAACATAACACCGGCTTACATGTAGCCGAATGCATATAGCCATTACACCCAAAACTATATGCAAAACATTCTAGAATTGCCTTGTAAAATACGCAGTTAATAACCTTTATATTAAAAAACAGTAGTACGAGTTCAATGCCCTCTTTCTATGAAGAAAGGAATACTTAATTTGACAATATTCATAGTATCGCGCAGGTAATTCGTGACGTAATCTATGTACAGGTAAGCGATATTAATCGAAACTACACTAGTAAATTAGACTCATAGCTACTAGGTCTTCACAAGTAACACTTCTTTCTTTTATCCAAGCTAGTTTCCACTGTATGTATGCAAGTGCGGTAGCCTGTATATGTCATAATAGCATTCTAATTCTACACTTCCATCTTATCTTATAGCCTTAAATATCTCACACATCACTTCATATTTCACACGCGTTCTTAAATAATTCATAAATATCACCAAATCTTCAGCACATGCCGAGTTAGATTGAGGGTGCAGATTACAAGAAACTACTCTACTAAAGAAATGTATGGACTTAGCTCGTCAGTTGCTACGTTTGGACTGGTTGTTGCTCCATCCCTCGGTTGTAGTTAGACCCTCCGATCGGATCTGGATCACTGGTTGGATTGCATGTTCATGGTCATCAGCTGGTCACATGGTTCGCCGGTCCACTCCTTATCGTCCGGTATTTTGGCTGGCCAGTGCTCATCCACGTCATCACGTCCACTGGTTGGCCGGTCCAATCATCCTCAGCTGGTCATCTGGCTCGACGGTGCATATCCCCAGTTCAGTCCATCATGTTGATTTAGCAGTTAGTCATCATTTCGAATCTGTAGACAACGAAGAAAATTCCTTTTGCGGAGCAATCAGTCATGATATATTCCATATTTCTATTATTTATAGTAATCGTCGTTTTCTTTGATTGGAAAAATTTCTCCGTAAATATTTATTAACTTTACTGCCACAGTAATAACTATCTTCTCGTATGAAATAATCAATATTGTAAAATGGTGAGTTCCTTTTCCTTCAACCGTAGAGTGGTTGCTCACGAATCCAAGTCCGACGTATCTCATCACAAATTATTTATTTATATAATTTTTCGCCTCTTTTCTTAGCATACGCCGGTGAATAATTTAATCGTATGCTATCGCCGATTGTAAATAGTTAATATTCTCCTCAGTAGTTAAGAATATTCTTCAAATATGTAGCTTCGCTCGTAACTGCGTCTTGCTTCTCCGAATGTAATTTTTTGAGTATGTTCTTAAACAATCCTTCCGCTGCTATATTTTTTTTAAAACAATTCAAAATGAGCCTCTACTGTTCTGGAGTGTCTTCCAAATTAATCCGTTCCGTGGCGTACGTAGCCTTCTATACGCTGTATTAATATGAAGTTCATTGCCTTAGTAGATCGCATGGGCCATACCTTCCTACGCCGCCATTTTGAAACTGGTCAACGAGATGCGAACGGGCACAGGGTTATTGATTCTTTCACAGAATACGTGCACTTCACTACCAGAGACTCCCTTCTTCTTCTTCTTCTTCTTCTTCTTCCTTTCCCTACCGCTTTTACCACACCTGTGGGGTCGCGGGTGCGAACTGCGTCGCACATGTGGATTTGGCCCTGTTTTACGGCCGGATGTCCTTTCTGACCCCACCCCTATATGAAGGGATGTAATCACTATTGCGTGTTTCTGTGGTGGTTAGTAGTGCAGTGCGTTGTGTGAATATGAAGGAGAGAGTATTGGGACGGACACAAACACCCAGTCCCCGAGCCAGAAGACTTAATCAGAAGCGACTAAAATCCCCGACCCGGCCGGAATTTGAACCTGGGACCCTCTGAACCGAAGGCCAGTATGCTGACCATTCAGCCAACGAGTCAGACACCATGAGGATGAACTATATACATCGCTACGTGAGGGTATTCTGTGTGGGAGTAGGTGTGACTGTACGGGCTATTAAAGGGAAGGAAGTATCGTGGCGTTGAGAAAGATGCCATCCAGGCATTTGCTTGGAGTTGAAATGGCATGCTACGGAAATACTTTTCGAAGGTGGCCGATAGGGGATACAGACCCACTTATCTACCGAGTATAGATCTAGCAACTAAACACGCTGCAACGCACCGAGCTAACCTGTTCAGTGCGTCGTACGATGTCACCATATAATATACTTTTAGTGACACATACTGTGCTTCACTGGCAAAATAAATTAAAAGCTCGCGAATATTTCAAGGGATGCCTATTCGAGAAACTGAAGGCGTCCAGGGGTCACCTGGAATAATTTGGATCCGATTCCCCAGTTACGTCTCAACACTCACGAGTCTCAAAACTCACGGGCTATAATTAGTAACAAATAGTATCAAAACTCACTACTACAAACTGGTAGCTAAAGAAAACAATCCAATGAGTCTCAAAATTCACGAATCCGGACAGCAGGTGCTTGCGATGACTGCAGGAGGGATGAGGTGACTCACGCTTCCCTTAAACCCATGTTTTTCTACCGACTTAGGGCAGTCACCCAGGTAGCAGATTGCCTATAAGTTGTTTATCTATTTTCTTAAATAATTTACGAGCCCCTGGGGCCCCTTTTTAGGTAGGGGATACTGTGAATGTTATTCTGCCACCCCAACCGACGGTGGAAAAATAATGGTTAGTGAATTAAAGAGACCGAGGTGTATTATTATCATTATTTTAAAAATATTTTGCTGTTGTCTTGAAGTTAATATAATGCATTTTTTCCTTTCACATAAATTAGAATAATGACGTGTGGCCTCCGGGGTAGTCTGGTGCAGGTCTTCAGAGTTGAAGCCGTATAGGTGACCTGCACGTCTGTGAGGATGAGGCCCTACCTAAGATGAAGTCTAATGCTGAAGATGGCACAAATACCCAGTCCCCGGGCCATAGGAATTAACTAATGTAAATTAAAATCTCCCACCCGAGCGGCAATCGAAACCGGGAACCCTGGACCCCTTGGACCAAAGGCCAGCATGCTAACCATTTATCCAAGCAGCTGGATGACATAAAATTAAAGTACCGGTAGGTGTATTGCCCGCTGCTAGTTAAAAGAAACTGTCAGTTGTTAGTACTGGGGCTTAGTTCCAAATGCGGCCATAAGGCGGCATTTACTTTAATAAGGAATTTTATTTAGAGATATTAGAGATCAAGACAGTTAATTCACTCATTTAGTTTCAACATTTGGAGGTTCATTTGCAAAAAGGCGTATTTCTAATTTTCGTAAGTGTTCATCTATTCGTTTACTTCAATCGGTTATCTACCAGACACATTTAAACCGGAAAAAAAAAATATCCATGACGCATCCTACTATTCCGCGCGATATAACTGAGTGATATTTGAAACTCATTCGATTATTTGATTCGATTATTCATTCAATTATTTAAATAATCCGACGGAAGTTATTTGATTATTAAAGGTATTCGAACTGGGCGAGCTGGCCGTGCGGTTAGGAGCGTGCAGCTGTGAGCTTGCAGCCGGGAGATAGTGGGTTCGAACCCCACTGTCGGCAGCCCTGAAGACGGTTTTCCGTGGTTTTCCATTTTCACACCAGCAAATGCTGGGGCTGTACCGTAATTAAGACCACGGCAGCTTCCTTCCCATTCCTAGGCCTTTCCTATAGTATCGTCGCCATAAGACCTATCTGTGTCGGTGCGACATAAAACAAACAGGAAAAAGACAGTATTCGATTATCCTATCACTAATAGGGTGGGCATTTATTCATTCAAAGAAGGACTGGCCTTGCTCATGAGTTTTGAGACTGGCGCAGGTAGAGAAACTTACTCTATATAATCCTCTTCCAGGAATTCGTGAGTTTTGAGACTGGCCCAGGTAGAGAAACTTGTTCTTACTAATCCTCTTCCTGGAATTCGAGAGTTTTGAGACTCGTGAGTTTTGAAACTCGTGAGTTTTGAGACGACACGGATTCCCCGTCGGAAAGTCGAAAAACGATCTCCAATTTTGGAGAGGCACATAACTCTAGGGTTCACTTAGCCTACATAAAAGGAAAGCAGGCCTATCGTGTTAATCCCTGGAGGCAACGGTCATCGGGCTTAGAATAACCCATTCCACCCCATTAAGTGATTAGGAAAGCTTTCATGGCCTGTAAGTATATGGGTCTGATTTCCAAAAATGGTTCGCCCAGTGGAGTTGCTATTTCTCTTCCATCAGACGGAGTAAGACGGAACGTTTAAAGTGACAAGAAAAAATGGCGTAAAATCAAAATGTCTGTATACAGTAACTAAGGCCGTAAGATGGAGATTACTATTAATAATAATAATCACTGTACCAGGAGGTACACCTCAACTCCGAACACTCAAAACAAAACGTGAAATTGCTACTGCATGAAGCTGGGACATTAATCAGATGTCGCTACTGAATAACTGAGAAGTTTATTATTTCTAAGTTTTCTAAACTGATTGTATTTATTTTGTTTTGTTTTGCTGTACATCAAGATGTTTGAACTTTTCTCCACAGATGTCTCTACAAAAAATCTGTGATCATGTACTCTGGTGCAAGACGGAATAATTCGTGATTTAAAGTTGTGTGTTCTTATGCTTCCCAACTAAATCATTGTTCATTTGTTTTTTGTATATTTCTAGGTTTGCAACACTTCTGTCTCATTCCGCCAGTTTTTGAATTTGACCAATCCGTATTTTTCTGTAATCATTTTTCAGCCTATCACAGGTTTCTTGTTGGTTTTTGGGTGTAACTTTCTGATTCTACCAATAAAATTGAGAGGGTGTGTCCGGATTAGTACAGAACTCTCTAGAACCGTTCCCTGGCGTATATAAGCTGCGGCTTTTCTGGCTACCTTACTTTTGAATCACCGTATTTCTGAGAGTGTGTATGTTGACGGAAGGCGGGGCGCCTCATTCTTCGCAAGGCAGTCCATCAGCCAAGGTAATGATCACCAGTCTTATTTTTCTGTAGCTATTTTCGCAGTCTTACACGTGGGGAAGGTTCCAATTTCTAATTATGTAACCTCCCGTTTTCTAAAATGTAAAACCTTCTTTCGGTTAATGTAAAATTTCATAAAAACTGTAAATCCGGGATAGAGAGTGCGTTACCCTGTCGAATTCTGCTTTAACTTGGTTTGAGGTGACTACGACTTTGTAACTGTTTTTCATTCCTGTAATGCGTTCATTTAACCTCAGTAGGTTGGGATTAGCCCTTGTATCATCGGGCCAAGAGCCCCGTTAGGATTTTATACTTCATTTTCTAGGAGCGCAAGGGTACGCCTATATTCAGTTTGTGTTCGGGCCATTCATTTAACCTGTTCTTTCTCCACGAAAGCCCAGTAGGTTGGGTAATATATACCCTGTGTAAAAGAAAATTTAAATTTTAAATTGTGCCTAGAGAGGACAGAGATTGTAAGGTTTTTGTAATGTCGCCTTAAGAAATTTGTTAATGTTGGAGAGCATGTAAGCTCTTTCCTGAGATTGTGAATTCCCTGTAATAGGGAATCACCTATTAATATTCGAAAATCTGAACATTCGTTACCTACGAGGGTCTTCCAATAAGTTACTATGACGTCACACATATTACTGATAATCTTATTAGAGATTTATACCTGTACATACAACAAAGTTCTGAATATAAACTTTCTATGTACATCACCAAAAACCAAAATGGACTTTGTAACCTTTGGAGCAAAGTGCTCTTGAATTGTGAGAAAATTATGTTCCTGTCTAAATAATACCTCATTTGCGAAATTGTAAATTTATAAACTAGCTGCTTGAAGCCCAGAAATTGTTAAAGTTCCAAGTATTGAGTTTTCCAATTCTTGAAATTGTCATTGTACCTGCAACCTTATCATTTCACTGTGAAAAATGTGTTAAGTTTGAGATTCTAAAGAAATATAACCTTTGCTTTAAAGTTTTAAATTCATTTTTGATATCGAAGTTAGACCCATTCAACACCAGCATCTTCTTTCTCTCTTTCTGCTCCATAGAATCCCCGGAACAATCATAATAATCATTATAATAATCTTCTTTACCGGACACCGTGTAGAAATGTAATAGCTGTGTTCTACTCTACGATACAATGTGCTCCAGTTTCATGACACTAGGATGATGTATGCTATAGTGGTGTCAGCATTTCGGGACTGCACTCACAAGTAGAATTGGAAATGTGCTTGCGTCCTCTGGATATGATTCACTTGATGATATATAGCGGGAATACTGCTCAGCAGTTGCCCCTTATTTGGCTACTCTTCCCCCTTCCCGAGACACATTCTGAATAATGTATGTAATATGCTCGCACTCGCCCTGCCCTGCTCTGCCCAATCTCAGCTCCCGATACACCTATAGTGGACATCTGAGACGTTAACAGGGACATTATCCAGCGCTGTCAAGATAACTTCTCATTTAAAGAGGATGTAGAGGGTAGGAAGAAACCGCTCTCCGTAATTTGAAAGGCTGCTATGCAGAGAGAAGAAGCTATCGATATATTGTAGTATCGGTTTCAAAGTTTTGATATGTAGTTCTCAAGATTAGATCACCACAAAAATAAATTAGAGTGAAGTGTTTTGGGCTCATTGGATACAAATTTATATCTCTTGTGGATGTAAGTGGTGGTGGTGATTATTATTTTAAGAGGCGGTAAAACTGGGTAACGATCTCCTCTTAACACAAAGGAAAAATTAAAACGCTTCAAACCTGCGAAAAAAATATCGGTGAAGGGAAGGGCCGGCCTATTAAGGCGTGAAAAACGAAACGCTCCCTTATGTCGTGGGTTTACCGTCGGGTTCGGGAGAGAAAATGAGTTGACCAAGGGATGCCGAATAGGAAAGATGAAAGTGAGCAGCCTAAGCGGAGGAATAAGCTTTGATAGGGGACCCATGGTCGCCAACCTACTCTCACAACACGAGATTTCTCTTTTCGGTAGCCTCTTGAGATAGGCAATGATTAGAATGAATGCATTCTACCGTCCCCACACATAGGGAGGTTTGAATGTAATATTTTTCAAGAAATTCTTATTTTTTAAGTTAGTTTCCCTTGTAGTAGCTATTGGACTATGTCAAAGGTTGGTTGTCAGTGCCGGTTTACCCAATAGGCAGAGTAGGCCGCCACCTATGGGCCGCACACTGCAAGGGGCCCCAAGACAGCACATCAAATTTAGACCTCCATAAATGTAGTGAATTAGGTGGCTGTGTGAGTTGCGGATACATTTACGCACAATTTTGCGGGTAGTTTTTGATATTACAATGGCGAGCTGAGTTTCTTTAAAATAATTTTGGTCGTGGGAATAGCACTTGTATTTCGTACAGTTCGTGAGCTTGCAGCTCGACACTTGTCGTAGTTGACACATAACAATGTGCCTAGCGACCGGTTTTTCTGCCCAAATTTCCTTCGCTATCATACAGCGTCGTTTCATAAAACAAAATGCAAGCAATATTTCCAAATGTCATGACATCATTGAGGATTTATAAGAGTCTCATGATAACAAATGCTTCTTTTGAACGAACAGTTTTAAATTCAAAAGGGGTTGTATTCGAACTTCACAGATGCAAGAATGAACGACATTCTCTTACCATTATAACTTCTACTGAATATGGCACCTCTCAAACGAAAAAATCTAAATTATCTGAATTAATTCATTGCAAAAAAGTACGGAAAAAGAATGTTAAAATTCATGTTAGCTTATTTAGATTTAATATTATGTAATACAGTTTTCCTCTGAAGTAACTGGGATTTTTATTTTATTTTTGGAATTTGCTTTACGTCTCTCCGACACAGGTTCGTCTTATGGCGACGATGGGATAGGAAATGGCTAGGAATGGGATGGAAGCGAACGTGGATTTAATTAAGGTACTGTATATTTGCAGCATTTGCCTGGTGTGAACATTGGAAACCACGGAAAACCACCTTCAGAGCTGCTGACAGTCCGACAGTGGAGTTCAAACTCACTATCTCCTGGATGCAAGCTCACAGCTGCGGGCCCCTAACCGCATGTGTAACTCCCCCGTTAACTGGAAATTTAATAAAAATATGATTTGATAATGTTTGCATTTGTTAGCCCTTTTATTGAAATTTGGGTGTGAAATTAAATACTTGGTATTTGTTAAGGGGTCCCTGAAGAGCTCAACTTTCTATGGGCCCATACATAGTGTTTAATCCGGCACTGTTTCATAGTCAGTAAGGATAACGTTTACTCAGTTGAAAGTAAAAATACAAACGAAACCCCATCGCACAATAGTCCCGATGGGTCATGGCCTACCAAGGGACTGCTGCTCAGCCTAAATGCCTGCAGATTACGAGGTGTCATGTGGTCGGCACGGCGAATCCTCTCGTCTATTATTATGGGCGTTCTGGATCGGGCCTCTATCTCACCGTCAGATAACACCTCAATTGTAATCACGGATTATGTTTTGTCAGTTTTGTTATTCCTCAAAGTTGTACAAGATTTACTGTTCTCTTCCACCTTGTATGGTGTGAAACAGGGGTTGTAAACGCAAAAACCATTTTCAGGGCTGCCGACAGTGGGGTTCAAACCTAGTATAACCCAAATGCAAGCTGGCAGCTACAAGACAAAAATCGTGTAGCCAGCTCACTTGATACTGGAGAAACTGTTTATTACTGAACATCGAACGACCGACCGAACTTGATAGAACGTACGTTGCCAGTATCTTGGAGCTGACATTCCTGATTGTCTGTACTGAGAAGGCAAAGAGTCCTTTGTTCAAGTAAACTTTCCCACCGCGAAAACTCTTACCGTATGGCTTCACCTGAAGTGGAAATAGGTATGAATATGGGTTTCATCGATGAGAAAAACCACTCTCACCACTTTCAGAAGGCTGAGATACTGTAGGTATTTACATAACAATTAAGGGGAAATGAAATATTTCATGAATTCAGTCCTCCGAAATTTATGCTTTAGTCTACCTGAAATAAAATTCAACCAATTTCGACAAATTAAGGACTGAAAAACATTCGAATTGGCTATGCGGTTTCAGTCATGTAGGTGTCAGCTTGCATTCTGGAGATAGTGGATTCGAACCCCGCTGTCGGCAGTCCTGAAGATGGTTTTCCGTATTTTTCTCAAGTTTACATCATGCAAATGCTACGGCTGTAACTTAATTAAATCTACGGTGGCTTCCTTGCCGTTCACCTTACCTATCCCATCGTCACTATAAGACATTTGCGTCGGTGCGACGAAAAACAAGTGACAAAGGAAACGTTTCTCCAGTGAAAATTATGCTCTGTATATGTCAGTGCTTTAGAAACCATTCCAATAGTTGCTAGACGCGAAATTAAAGGACAGGAACTAAGAAGTGCCAGATTTGGAATCGTATATCCGTTTGATTCTTCAAATACATCACTGTCGTGAGAGAAGCGTTGCTAATACAGAGGTAACGGACGGAATGTTTTATAGAAGAATTTGCGCCATAGAAATAGAGTTCTTCCCTATTTCAAATTTTTATAGAGTTATAGAGTTATATATATATATATATTTTGAGTAGAACAATGAATTTTTTAAATTGCACAGAAAACTCAACGGTGAACCAGCCACCAGCGTCTTGAAAAGGTGTGGCAATCCAACTGACCAGTCCACTGCACACTGGGGCAAAACACTGGTAATTTCACGATTGAAAAAGCCTAAAGATCTAAAATTACTTTTACTGACTGGGTTACCAAATACCTTCTACATGCTGACTTCACACGACGTGGAATACTGAATGTTGTTTTCCAACCTTCAAAATTCGACTATCACTGCTGGGTTTGACCCGGAGGCCGATACTCTAGCAACGAGGCATAGAAAGAGCTACAGTATTTGTAAAATGATATGTTTGTATTAAAATTAAAAGTATAGAAAATAATTTGGACTTCAGTAGATTAAATATTATTCTGGGAAATTCAGTGATCCTCTCATTTTTCTTATTCATTCCAGCCACAGACCCCAAAACCTGGTAGGAGACCAACACTTGCTGCACGTGTTCAAAAACTATCATCTGTGTAACGAGAAGACAAAATTGCGTGTCCTGTGGATAGCTTGGACACATGTTACATGAAGCCCGCCGCTCTCGAATTTCGGTGCAAAATCACGGTGGTGAGTTTAGTGTGGAAGGGAAGAGGGGGCTGTGCGCACCAGCTGCAGACAGTGAAGGCCAGAAAGGGGTGAGGTCAGAGGTTTAGCACAGATGGTGCGCTCCAGCCAATATGAAGACAAGAAGATTTCTTCATGCTTGCCTCTCATCCCTTATCTCCTCCCTATGCTTTTTTATGACTAACTGTTTGTGTTACGACCGGGGGATATCTGATGGCAGACAACTTCGGCGTGAAGTTGGAAGGGTTGAGACATAACAGGCAGGTTAATTACTGGAACGTTATGAGTCATTACAGAAGTTTATTAAGATCATCTTTTTTATTATTCACATTAACATTAATGGTAAGTTAGTACAATGATGACACATCCGGTAGGAGACTAAACTTCCTAAGCAGGTTAAGTAACAGTTATTAAAATTAATTCCTTGAGGTCTATTAAGGTAGAGGGCCCATATTTCGTCCCTTTAACAGGTTTGGACTTGTAGAATTTCAGGAATATTATGGATAAGAGTGGAAATTGGTATGTATATTACTGAATACATTCTCCATTTACAGGCAAGTTACAATGAAACTGTTATAACGTAAAAGTAAACCAAACCCCATGGCACTACAGCCCTTGAAGGACCTTGGCCTACCAAGCGACCGCTGCTCAGCCCGAAGGCCTGCAGATTACGAGGTGTCATGTGGTCAGCACGGTGAATCCTCTCGGCCGTTATTCTTGGCTTTCTAGAGCGGGGCCGCCATCCCACCGTCAGATAACTCCTCAATTCCAATCACGTAGGCTGAGTGGACCTCGAACCAGCCCTCAGGTCCAGGTAAAAATCCCTGACCTTGCCTAGAATCGAACCTGGGGCCTCCGGGTAAGAGGCAGGCATGCTACCTCTACACCACGGGGCCGGCTGTTATAACGTAAGGTAGTCAATATTTGGCATAAACGTAAGAACTGCAAAAACTAAACTACCAAAAATGTGTTCGTAAGTTCGTCCCCGACCAAATTAAAGAAAAGTACAATTATTTTAATATTACTTTTCTAACCTTACCCAACACTTTCTTGGTCTTTATAAAAATGCTTTCTTAGTATTTTTTTAAACATAGTCTTTCAGCCTTGCTCGTGGGATGTTAAACGCTTTACTTACAAGTTTATAACCCATTATCTTGTCACTCACTGCCTTAGTAGCCTTTTTCATAGCCTGCTTATCCCACTGCTCGCGTTTCTCTATCTGAAAATAATCCTACTCTTTTTGTTCTTCTGCCACTTTTCCCACACCTGTGGGGTCGTGGGTGCGAACTGTGTCGCACATGTGGGTTTGGCCCTGTTTTAAGACCGGCTGACCTTCCTGACGCCAACCCTATCTGGAGGGATGTAATCACAATTGCATGTTTCTGTGATGGTTGGTAGTGTGGTTTTTAGTGTGAATATGATGAGGAGAGTGTTGGTAAAAAACACAAACACCCAGTCCCCGAGCCAGAAGAATTAAGAATATGCGATTAAAATCCCCAACCCGGCCGGGAATCGAACCCGGGACCCTCTGAACCGAAGACCTCAACACTGACCATTCAGCCATCAAGTCGGATCTGAAAATAATAATAAACATAAATAACAAATAAAATGAAGGGGGATGAAATTACGAACATTCTCCGATTTATTATAAGGTCCGCTAGAGTAACTCACGGCAACCACCTCACTATAGCGATTACAAGTCAGGAACTTACATTACGTCACTGGGATGCAGTCCAGTATTTCACACACATATCAGTGCTCACTCAAGGAATAACAGGATCATAATTTTGAATGCTGCACTAACACAGCTCAACACGAAAAATGAATCCTCCTTGTACACGGAAAATAAATGTGGTGCACACACCAACTCTCAGAACAATACAACAGAGTGAGGCTACGCGAGTGCGCGTGGCTAAACAGGCCAACCGTGCAAACTGGAAATCCCTAAGGGCCCTTATTATGTCCGACCCGTTGGCTGAATGGTCAGCGTACTGGCCTTCGGTTCAGAGGGTCCCGGGTTCGATTCCCGGCCGGGTCGGGGATTTTAACCTTCATTGGTTAATTCCAGTGGCCCGGGGGCTGGGTGTTCGTGCTGTCCCCAACATCCCTGCAACTCACACACGACACATAACACTATCTTCCACCACAATAACACGCAGTTACCTACACGGCAGGTGCAGCCCACCCTCATCGGAGGGTCTGCCTTACAAGGGCTGCACTCGGCTAGCAATAGCCACACGAAATTTATTTTTTTACCTTATTATTATTATTATTATTATTATTATTATTATTCGACAATTGGGGGGGTAGCCTGGTTGCCTTGTCTATTTACGGTAGTGCGACAACGAAGAAAAAACAAATTGCATTGGTTTGGATAGCTCCATAACTCTATTCGAATTATCTTTTCTAGAATAGTGTAACATATTGGCATACCTACGTATAATCTTAAATTCTACGATTTTTAATTTTCACGCTATGTTTTAATTGCCTTTTTTCCGTCAGTACGGAAAATGAGACATTCCGCATTGTTTTAACAGAAAGCATCAATGATCTCCGCTTCAAAGTAATGTAAACTCGGATGGTCAGAGAGATTATGAATCAGCCAACACCGAAGTTAACCTGGTTGCATTGTTTCTCCGCCTAACTGCAGCACCGTACCCATCTACAGTAAAAATGGCGTCTTTGCATTCCCAACATCACGTTCACTAACGTATAGGTTAATCCACTTCTAACTGATAAATATAGCATTTATCACAGTATATCATACGGTTCGTATTACCTTCATTGATGCAGGTCCAGAGGGCCTTATTTGCGACTCTGGTAGCTCAGTGCACTATCCAACTGCTCCAAATAACATAAATTAAATTCACCACAATATGAAATAAAATATTGTAGGCAACAGCCACTAAACTGAGTAGTTAACATTACGACTGAGATGTTTACGGCGAGGACAGAATTCCGAATGCTTTCCGTGCCTGTTGCATAAATATTACGTTACAAGGGCCGAATGTGACGTTTCACCTACAAGTTGAGAAAAGAATATGTGAAAAAACCTCACTCGTTCAACGTACAATATTTTAATTCATAATGTGATGAAATTAGAGCCTCCGTGGCTCAGGCGGCAGCGCGCCAGCCTCTCACCTCTGGATTCCGTGGTTCAAATCCCGGTCACTCCATGTAAGATTTGTGCTGGACAAAGCGGAGGCGGGACAGGTTTTTCTCCGGGTATTCCGGTTTTCCCTGTCATATTTCATTCCATCAACACTCTCCAATATCATTCCATTTCATCTGTCATTCGTTAATCATTGCCCCAGAGGAGTGCGACAGGCTTCGGCAGCTGGCACAATTCCTATCCTCGCCGCTAGATGGGGTTTCATTCCTTTCATTCCTGACCTGGTCATTGACTGGAAACAGGCTGTGGATTTTCAATATGCTGAAATTCTTTACTATTGAAATACTTTTAAGATGAAGGAATTGTGCTTACTTCATGGCACACCATTCAAAGAGACGATGCCATCCATGAAAGAATCTATGTCAAATATCATGAGAATCAGTCGATAGATATATTGACTCGCCCACATGATGCATGATATCTCTTCACATTTTCATTTAAAAATGTTTCTAATGGTATGTGTTTGGGTTGGTAGAAGTTGAACCTGGTCAGTAACTACAGTATCGTGAAGTTCCGTTTTTTAGAATACTTGGAAGAACGTAGACAACCTGGAATCAACCTGGGGTCCACGAGATGGTGAAGAGACCTTGTAAAAGTGGAGTGCGATGCTTGGAAGGAGAAAAGAAGTATCGGTAGCTGCACGAGATATCCCCTGCCAAGTTGAGTAACCTAGTGGAAGTTTGGGTAATGAACCCCAACGGAAAGTTGGGTTGGAAACATATTGTGTTTTGGGAGGCTGGGGATTTATCTGCAGCTATGTTGTCTTATGAGCTAAATATGAGATAAAGCTATATAAAAATAAGGCTTGGGGATCCCACCTACTACAGAAAAACAAGGCACTCTATAAGCTGTGAGAGTAACACCACAGGTTAGATAAGAAGTTAGCACCATTTATTCGTAGGGAAAAACCCCTAATCATGATTTCAAAGCCACAAGTAAGTGTCGGAATAAGTACTGATGATAAACTAGAACTAGACCACGACAATGGCAAAGGAATGGTATACGATTCGTTTCACGATTTGGAATATGGAATGTGAGGAGTATAAAGCAGGAGTGTAGTCAAAGAAATACAGAAGTACAAATTAAATGTAGTCGTACTGCAACAAATCGGGTGGGAGGAATCGGGCAGCGCCGATGTTGGAAACAAAACTATCTTTTATGGAATCTGTGAACGAAGACGCACATTACGTAATGGTTTTTGGGTGAGAAAGATCTTGACAATTTACGTTTATGTCTGTCAACACGAGTTTCTCTGTCTTAGCGATGAACATGAATCATAAAAAGGTGGCTTTCGTGAACTGCCATGCTCTCACGGAAGACAGCCGGACTGAAACGAAAGACGAGCTCTGTGCACGGCTAGAAGCTGTGGTAAATGCCATACCAACTGGAAATTTCAGGATCCTCATCAGTGACATGTACACAGAGGTGAGGAAAGAGTAGGTTTTGAGCACACGATAAGAAGACACAGCCTGCGTGAACTAAGCAACGATAATTGTTTAAGGTTCATTAGCAACGAAATGTCAACAGGTCTGTTCGTCTCAAAAACTGAAATAAAAAACAAAATTAAATTCAGCATAAATGCATACGTAAGTGGGCGTGAGTGTTACCAGATTGAAGGACTATAAAACATATTGACCACATCACCATAGATATAAGACCCAAGAGGTGGATGTCACACATTAAAACGGCAGATTCTAGTAGTGACCACTTTATGGTCACAGAACACTTAAAAGTGCAATGTAAAGGAAGGAACTTGATGTAGGTTGTAAGAAAATGTTTGAAAAAGTGCAGTGCTTTAGCAAAGTATACCAGGCCAGACAGAAATTCGCTAAGGACTCTGACGATGCAATGTTGACCAACACTAATTACATCGCTGAGAGATGAATGCAGTATTTCGACCATCTTCTGTCGTGATGAATAGGGCCATGAAAACAGTAAAATAAGCAAGAAAAAAAGAATAAGCACCAAAATAAGCAGAATTAAATGCACTAAAATTCTGATAGGTTATTAGTTTCGTACAACTCTTACCTTATTCGAGGCTGTTACAGTATATAAGGAAGATCATCCTGAGATTTTCTGGTCTGAAACTTCTGCATCTGTCAGTGAAGAATAATTTGTAGAGTGAAAATATCCTTCGCATGACGTCACAGGCGCATGTGATCTGGGAAGGTGAATTTTGCTAATAACTCAGACTTCTTCTCAGCAACCCCCCCCCCCCACCCTTCCGCCCAGCTCCTATCTCTTATGCCACGTTGTAAGATTATGCTGGAAAATGTCATATTTTTCTTTGAAGAAACACTTCTTTCATAAATAAAAATAATAATGACTTGTCGTCCTCATCAAAAATATTACGTCCAAACGCATTCATGCATTTGCTTTTGAGACGCTTTTGTGGGTGGCATTCCGTAACTTAAGTACAGCACCGATCACCCTCACCTTGTAACAACGAACGCGCGATACACTAATATTGCTCTGCAGGCTGGCAACAGGTTGACGAGTAACAGTTGAAATGAAATGACGTATGGCTTTTAGTGCCGGGATATCCCAGGACGGGTTCGGCTCGCCAGGTGCTGGTCTTCCTATTTGACTCCCGTAGGCGACCTGCTCGTCGTGATGAGGATGAAATGATGATGGAGTCAACACATACACCCAGCCCCTGTGCCATTGGAATTAACCACTTAAGGTCAAAATCCACGACCCGGCCGGGAATCGAAACCGAGACCCTCTGAACCGAAGGCCAGTACGCTGACCGTTCAGCCAACGAGTCGGACGAGTAACAGTTTATAGCTTAGAACACGGGTACTCACCCCGTACGTGACAACATGCCGATACCTGACGAGATTGCGGCGTTTTCCCCTTTTATACTCATTACGAACCTTTCATTTTGTTTTAAGCATTCGACACCCGTGGATAAATAGGCAGTCAGTGCTAATTGATAAATGACGGCTAGGAATGAAATATACACTTTGCATATGACAATTTTGAATTTTAATTCAAAATTGTAAAATAAAATAAATATTTTATTTTTCTGAAAAATAAGCATTGGCAGAATTAGCAATAGGTAAACACTAAGGAGGTTGCCGGCCAGGGCGGTCGACAGTAATTAACATCTTCGTTGTCCAGAAACTCACTAAAAACTGAGGGAATATGGTAAAAAAAATGCATGTGCTATTTGTAAATTTCAAGAAGACTTAGACTACATACACCGTAAAGCTTAACACAACTGCTCAGGTGTCACGAAGCCGTTCATACTTCAGCTGTCCTAAACTCTGATCCGCCTATTGTACTGTATTGCTGTGAGACGTGGAATATCGAAAAGCAGGAAGTTCACAGACTCGTATTTAAGATAAAAGTTTTGTGAAAGATCTTTGGTCCGGTATAGAACGCAAATACGGGCAAATGGAGTATCAGACACAATCGTGAGCTAGAAGAACTGTACCAAGATGCCAATATAGCAGGGACCATAAGAAGCAAACAGCTGCAGTGGTGGACTGGATATCCGGCTGTGATGGAAGATCACAGAAGGCTACACAAGCTCCTATATTTCATCCACACAGAAAGGAGACCCCTAGGGAGACCAAGGAAGAGATGCTGTGATGGCCTTCATGACGAACTGCAACAGTCATCGATAGGTATAGACAGATATGCGAACGGGAAAGATGGTTAAAACACGATCTACGAGGAGACTTGTTGCGGCGTGGGGCCCGTTGGGCCAGATCTCGTAAAATAAGCAAACAAAACAATAAATAAACATGTGAAATTTGACATCGATTTTATGTTGATTTCAAACTGAAAGAAAATATTATATAAATGTTGGACATGCATAAAGTAATTAGTAGATACATTTCTATAATTCGCATTTACTATCTGTGCAGCGCGTCTCAAAGCTAGCCCCCTAGTTCCAGATGAAGCAAGTCAGTCTCTTATCCGGAGGGGCCATGGGTTAGTTTACCGGTCAGGTGAGGTAATTTTACCTGGATCTGAAGGTTGGTTCGAGCCGGTGGCCTTCTGGCTGAGCAGTGGTTATTGGAAGGCTAAGTCCCATTAAGAATGTTGCACCACGGGGTTTGTCTTGTTTGTCCCAATTAACTCACCAGGTCTCATTGCTAATCTTTTGGAGAACAACAGGGTTTGCATTTTTTTTTCAAATTGCTTTACGTCGCACTGACACAGGTAGGTCTCATGGCGACGATGGGACAGGAAAGGGCTAGGAATGGGAAGGAAGCGGCCGTGGTCTTAATTAAGGTACAGCCCCAGCATTTGCCTGGTAAATGGATATGCAGTCCATTAGAACAATTTTTGTTATGTTAATTTTCGTATGCCAATGTACAGTATAAAGGAAATTGAACCTTACTGTACAGTGCTGTAGTAATGTATGTTTGCATGACGTACTTACACACTGCTACAGTATAATGCATTTAGGGTTCATTTTTGTTTACCCGTCATCAGAGGGAAACGAACATAACAAAATTGTTCTGATGAACTGCATAGCCTATCCATATGCGGCTGGGAGGCGTGACCAGTCTTAAGGAGAATAATGGATAGGAAGAGCCTTGTGGGATACGAGGTTTTACCGCTGCAGCGGCGAAGTAATAAAGGTCGAGATGGTTTCTGCACTGACCATGCCTCACCTCGGAATCTGCGGGCTTCCGTCGCTTGGTGGACTAAGGCCTATCAAGGATGTAGCAATATATATATAAGTTCGTCTGTCATAATATACGTGTTCTGATAGGAGCGCCAACGGCTGGGCAACTTGCAGTCCATTAGAACAATTTTTGTTATGTTAATTTTCGTATGCCAATGTACAGTATAAAGGAAATTGAACCTTACTGTACAGTGCTGTAGTAATGTATGTTTGCATGACGTACTTACACACTGCTACAGTATAATGCATTTAGGGTTCATTTTTGTTTACCCGTCATCAGAGGGAAACGAACATAACAAAATTGTTCTGATGAACTGCATAGCCTATCCATATGCGGCTGGGAGGCGTGACCAGTCTTAAGGAGAATAATGGATAGGAAGAGCCTTGTGGGATACGAGGTTTTACCGCTGCAGCGGCGAAGTAATAAAGGTCGAGATGGTTTCTGCACTGACCATGCCTCACCTCGGAATCTGCGGGCTTCCGTCGCTTGGTGGACTAAGGCCTATCAAGGATGTAGCAATATATATATAAGTTCATCTGTCATAATATACGTGTTCTGATAGGAGCGCCAACGGCCGTGTTGAGACACCGGTTCCCGTGAGATCTCCGAAGTTAAGCAACATTGGGCGTGGTCAAGAGTTGGATGGGTCGCCACGCGCTGTTGGTGGGAGGTAAGGGAATGGAGGAGCGGAAAGGAACTGGCCACCCTACCGCACGTAAACTCCGGCTCAGGAACACCTCTGCGGAGGTTCGGACCTGCCTTCGGAAAGAATAACCCTTACCTTACTCTGATAGGAGCTGGGCAACTTGCTACTCTGTGTCAACGTTTCGTTTTCGCCAACAGGTTACGTCATACAAATGTCTAGTTTCTAGTAGCAAACCAGGGACCAACCTAAATACCGAAATATATTTACCAATTGGACTGTTGCTATGTTCTTCAGTATTCTTTTACTTGCTGACATGAGGCATGGCTTGTTATGGATTTTCCTTCTCTCTCTCCCTCAATCTTTCTCCGTATATATTTACCGTAGTGAGTCATTAGTTTGCATTCGAAAGCTATAGGATGAATTACATGAAAGCACTTTCACTTCAGGAGAGGTTATGTTCTTTGAAAGATCTGAAGTTTAGATTGGGGTAACTCCAACTTTACCTATTCATTTCAACTTTGTGTTCGAGATCCTATACACTGCACACGATTGGCTTGAGGGGAAGCTCTCCTCAAAAGAAAATGTTAACTTATCAAGGGATCGTCGAGATGAAATGACTGGATAAATATAATGAGAATGTTCTAGAGATTTTCTTTCCTTTTTACTCGTGTGTGCAATTCGCGAAAGAGGTAAATGAGTCCGGCATACGTGAAGACATAATATCATGGATGTTTGCTACAATCCTTCATATATTAGTAAAGCGACAGGAATATATAACTTAAACATGATATAGTACCTACAGACAGAAGCGAGGAGTTTACTTCTTTGAGATAGATCACTTCGAGTGTTCTCATAAACAAATTCTGTAAGTTTTCTGAAATAAATAAATAAATAAATAAATAAATAAATAAATAAATAAATAAATAAATAAATAAATAAATAAATAAATAAATAAATAAATAAATAAATTCATTAAGTAATTAAATAATTTATTTCTTGTTTAAAATATGCACTAATTTGCTTTATACAATAAACTGAAATATGGAGGAAGATTAATTCATATTTAAATAATCTTCCTGTCTTTCTTAATACGTCTACTCTCCAGTGTTAGTTTTTCCCTCGGAATCAGCGATGGATCCCATCTCTACCGCTTCAAGGGCAGTTTCCTGCAGCGTGAGACTGGGTTAGATTATACACCTGGAGAGGAGGATCAGTATGTCACCCAGGAGGCCTCGCCTGCTAAGCTCAACAGGGGCCTTGTGGGAGGATGAAAAGATTGGAGAGGATAGTAAAGGGAGAGGGAAGGAAGCGTCCCTGGCCTTAAGTTAGGTACCATCACGGCATTTGCTTTGAGTAGAAGTGGGAAACCACGGAAAACCACTCCGAGGATGGCTGAGGTGAGAATCGAACCCTTCTCTACTCAGTTGACCTGCTGAGGCTGAGTGGACCCCGTTGCAGCCCTTGTACCACTTTTCAAATTTTGTGGCGCAGCCGGGAATCAAACCTGTGACTCCGGGGGTGGCAGCTAATCACACTAACCATTACTCTACAGAGGCGGACTGTTTAAATAATAATTATTATACATACACTCAAACGAATTTCCATAAACGTACGAGAATATGGTTAACACCATACACATTCTTAACTAAGAGACCGAAATATTCCTTCAGAATTCCATTAGGTGGAATTTCATTAGTTATTGTCGGCAGTCGGGTGATTGGGGTGCTATAGTATCTTCTTGCTCTCAAATTAATGAGATCGATCCTGGCCAAAGCTGAGGCTCTTGAACGACAAAATTATTGATATCATTCCCTTTGCCTGTAAAATAACCACTATAACAGAATACACATTAGGTGTACTTTAGGATGAATACTCTTAGCATTAAAATCCGTTCACATAGAGCTTCATTTTTCCTAATTAGACAGAACAGGACACTTGATAAAGTCTAGACTATGTAAAACAAGGCCATCATCATCATCATCATCATCATCATCATCATCGTCGTCGTCGTCGTCGTCATCGTCATCATTTATTGCACTTAGCAACATTGAGTTCAACCATGATGTTATATCTATGGTACAGAGTGATCCATATAATGTTGAACTAGTTTAATAGGTAATAATTTCCCTCTGAAAGCCCGTAGAAACTGGAAATTTGTTTTAATGATCTCAGAGACTCTGACAGAATTAGTACCCGCTGCCCATTATTGACAATTTTGTTAATCGTCGTGACAATATCGATCACTGTTGGCAAATTAATGATTCGTTCCCAATCTTCAGCTGGCAGTCGTAACGGAAACATGCAGTACACAATTCGGGAACTTGTTTTTATGGTGAAAACATATTGGAAGGCAGAATAATTAATTACGGCACAACTGGCATTCCGAAGAGAATTCAGTGTGCACGATGTTCCAACAATGGCAACAATTTTATCGATTGTAAGGGAGCTGGAGACAACTGGTGTACTAAACAGTGACAGTGGTAAATATATAACATCACTGAGTGCACAGACTATTAATATTCGAAGATGCTTCCAGAGATCTCCCAAGAAATCGTTGCATCAATTGAGCCAGGAGACAGGCATTTCATATGGCACTTATCTGAGAGCTGCGAAGAAATTGGGGTTGCGTCCATACAGAGTGCATATGATGCAATCATTGAAAGAAGCAGATAATGAGAAACGAATGCGTTAATGTCGATGGTTTAAGGTTTTTTTTAAAATTTTTATTCAACGTCCAGACATTATCTCTATAACTTCGATTACAGATCAGGCATGGTTTCATCTGTCAAGTCACACAAAACCGCAGATATTGGCCTGCTGTAAACCCCCATATCATTCACGAAACACCCCTGCAAAATGAAAATGTGGGAGTGCGGTGCGTGGAGGAGTCAGCTTCCGGGATTGTTGGCCCCAATTTCTTTGATACGAATGGAAACACTGCAGTTTATACGGGTATCTTCTATACATTTGTGGAGCAGCTGGATGATGTCGAACTGACAGGAGGTTATTTCCGACAATATGGGGCAACGTGTCATACGTCTAACGTTTCCATGCAACTTGTAACCAGTTTCTTTGATGACCGAAAAATCTCCGAAAATTTGTGGCCCACTCGATCACCTGACCTAAACTTCCCTGACTTTTTCTTATCGGGGTATCTTAAGAGAAGGTAAAAGAATAGATCTCAGACAACTTCTGACCTCCGTGAGGTGATTAGACACGAAATAAAAATAACATTTAAGAACATACGCTTCACAGAACGTCGTAGAATATGGAGGGCACTTCCAACGTTTGCTCTGTGGAACCTCCCAACAAAGTATTGTAACCAGTTTCTTTGCTGACCGAATAATCTCAAACAGCACCCTAATACAGACAAGTTTCAGGTCACGTAGCTAACAACTTGTATTCGGGAGATAGTAGGTTCGAACCCCACTGTCGGCAGCCCTGAAGATGGGTTTCCCGTGGTTTTCCATTTTCATACCAGGTAAATGCTGGGGAATGCCACGGTTGCTTCCTTCCCACTAATAGCCCTTTCCTATCCCGTTGTCGCCATATTAACTATCGGTGTCGGTGTGACGAAAATAAAAATTATATTAACAAGAAACAAAGCATTCTTTCCACCCCGTCCTTAGGCGACCTCTTGGAAGTCAACTAGTTGGCTGATGAGTAAATATGCGGTTGGTGAGAGTATCCTCATATCTAAAAGCATGTTCTAGCCACTGCAAAGTTTTTCTCTTGCGATAGTCCTCCCAATATAGGTTTCCTTAAAACAAGGCAATAAATAAATAAATAAATAAATAAATAAATAAATAAATAAATAAATAAATAAATAAATAAATAAATAAAGGTACTTGACTAAATCTTCCGATTATTAATCCGAATGTCACAAGTATTCAAGAAGATTCATAATAGGATTAACTGCCTCCTGCGGTGAAGGCGTTTAAACCCTGCACACTGGTTTTCTAAGTGCCCTTCAACAAAAGAGAGGGCAATGTCTATTTAATGATAAACTGAAACAAATAAAAGAACACAACTTGAGGATATTAAGAGGGCGTGCGTTCAGCTCCCGGAGAGGAGGGAGGGAATAGCGGGCACACCTCAATGGGGTGAGGTATTAATTTAAGAAAGAACCACCTGGCTCCCTTGTTATTGTACAAGACATAATAATAAAACAGGTTTTTAATTAAGATATTCTTTCGCGATAGAACACAAGATAAATGGATTCTTCCTTTCCATGATTTGATATTGTCGTCGTAGGGAATATCTTCGACGAGGATAACAGGAATTAGTTATTGTTTGAATATGTATGCGTTCTCAAGATATCTGAAGAGTAACAAGGAAACTGTTTATCAAGATGAACTACCGTTCTCTGACCTTCTATTACTGAAGTCTGTACGGAGTCTTGATTGTTATTTGAGAGATAAATACAGACTAATTTCGTATCAACCGATTTGATGATGTACAAATGGAATGGAATACAGTATTAAAAGCGAAGTGTCCTAAAATTACCGTGAATTTGACTAACATGTTCATTATGAGGCTAAAGAGAGCTTATCATTTATTTCTTGCAAATTATTAACTTAAGAGAAACATGAAAAAATAAAGACTCGTTATGCTTAGATTTAGATGTATTTTTGTTACTTTTGAATATTCGAATTCCCACGTTCATCACGATAACAGTGAAAAAATCACAAATAAATTTGAGTTAGCTATTCTGTACACATTTCTGGATTGTCCATCAAGTACCGCCAGGAAAATGTTGCAAAACAAGGTTCCTAATCTTCGAACATTTTTTAATGGTGAAACAACAACATACCGGGGCATAAACAGGATTGTATGATGTTCTCTGAGGTAAGAGCGCATGGCAGATAAATTCTTAACAACCTTTAAAAAGTCGCTTACTGATTAATACGGGCAAATACATGATGGAGTTCGCCACGGAAAGAATTTCAATATAGAAAATAGCAAAAGTGGCGCGTAAATTAGCTCACGAGTACTAAATTGTAAGAGTCAGTAGTATGAATAACCTTTGAAAGGAATGTTTAAATAAGTTACAGTTATTATCTTTGTCAGGGCAGTAGTCTTGAAATATTTATCCCAACTGTATGTACGTCCAACCCTTTGTCCTGTTGCCCAGAATTAAAGAATGATAACACTACTTCATCTTAAACTGTTGTTAATAACATAATTTTATTTAACGTCTGTTGCCGTATCTGGGTTGTCACTGTTTTTTGCTTTCGGACCAGATAACCTCATAACAGCATGATCACAAGAAGTATGGGTGAGAAGCAAAATATCATACGAACACAATCGTAAGTATTCTTTCCTTCATTGGGAAACTTTTATCTTTCTAAAGTTTAAAGGTACATGGGTCTTGGAAAAAAACAAACGTATTGAAGCAATAAAAATGTTTAAAATTTATTTGAAAGAAATAATTGATATACTTATCTTTCCGAATGTATCTAGGCCGTTTAACTTAAGAACAATGTGGTAGACTTGGCTCACATGTCTATTAACATAGGCCTACTGTACTTTTTTGTATCACGGCCCTTGGTAGTTATGCATTTATGGTTGACATTTTTCTTAAAAGTCATGATAGCGAATCACACGAATACCGCAGTACTCATCCTAAACTACAATCTTGTTAAGTCCTTTGATATATGCTTTTGGGTATAGAACAGTGTATTTGTAGGATTTCAAATCCCCACTTTGTTCATAATTACAATAGTGTATTTCGTCGCTGCCGGGACAAAACCTCTTATGTGAAATATTTTTAGCTTACAACTTTGGCCGGTAAGGTTCTGTCATCTAAGGTTCAATATTGTATGAATATGGTCAACGCATTCTCGCTCTTCATAATGTATGTGCAGTGGGTCAGTATATCTCCAAAATATTATCCCATAGGAGGTTTTGTCCCAGCAACGACGATTTGTGTTACATACACTCACACACACATATATATGTATGTATACACTCCTACATTATATGCATTTCTAGCTTTAATGTCTTAAGATCAAAAATTAGATGTATGGCTTTTCAGGCGTTTGCTCTATTAACCAGCGTTTCGTCTTAGGTCTGACACTAGACTCGTCAGAGTGGGATGTATCAGACCCTACCCACTGACGCTGGGGTGTATGCAGGTGAACTTATCACTTTATGTCTTAATTCTTAATTCGTGTTCATTCAGATGAACTCAGTTCGTTATAAAGCATTCTTATTCGTTAATTTGGGCAGGTACGGTTAACGTCAAACAATTGTTTCAAATTTTTTTTATGGTAAACTCTTTTCTTACCTGAAATAGAATCTATCTTTTTCGGAATATGGTAAGTGAAAAATTCTGATATAAAATCCATCGAAACTTTCTTTGAACCTGAGGGAGTCATGGTCCAGTTGAACTACTGGCAGATGGGGGTATCTAATGAGGAGCCAATTTTCTCTCGGTGTAAACTACCCCTGTGTGTATGCTAATGCAGTGTCTCGTTCCGAATGATCATGGCTGTAACCTCAATGTGTAGCGAGCTGCGACGAGGTCGTTCTGTGGCTTCCTAATGCGCTCCCTGACCTGCACACTGTCACTCACGCAGACCACAACATGGGCTAGCAGATTCAACCGAGCCCTGAAAACTAAAACAGCACTGCAATGATTTCAAATAAAAATGTTTTGTGTCCTAGTCCTCGTCGACTAATGTTATTCCTTCTCATCAGGGCTAAAGGTACCTTGTCATGAGCTCCAGTCGCGAATCCAGAACAGTTCAACGATTTTTGACAAGATTTCCCAGTAGAGATATCATGCTTTTGTTTCAAGAAAGCAACTTTTAACAAAAAATAAAATCACCTAATTGGAAATACGAATTTAAGGAGGAAAGTGTCGCAGTAAAATTACGTCAAGTAGTACGAAAATGGAGGAAAAAATTGCGAAAGCCTCTAGTTCAGGTAAAGTCTAAATTTAATATACAGTATATTAAAATGGATTCTCTCTGTTCTTAACATATGTGACAGGGGTTCACAAGGTGAAGGTTGGGGTGGGGAGCTATGGCTCCCCTTAAATCTGCGTCCGAAAGCCTGACGACTTTAATTATATGGAATCAATGTCATAAAATGAAACTGAATTAGTAAACATGAAGGAAGTACTGAAAAATGCATACAGAAACATGACAATAATGATTGAAATAGCCTCAAAATTCCTTGTACAGTATCTTAGAATCAGGGCATCAGACAGTAGAGTAATTTGTGGCCTACTGACTTCAGTAGTGTGTATAAATCCACCATTTTGTTGTAAGGCCTTGGGATGGGCAAGGTAGTCTGGCTACAGCCACGATCGACGTCAATGAGTGGGGCTCCACCCTCCATCCACTGCTAGTGATGAAACTGTGAACATCTAGCGTGCACCGTCACTACTGTTATCGCCCGTTAAATCACTGGAAATCTCTCAGTGGTGTAAGAGAGGAGTTTAAAGGTGTTATCAGAGCATTCGATTTCCAGAGAGCTCCAGGAGCTTCTACTCTCGCGAAGTATCTGGAAAAGCCGGCCTCCGTATTTAAGACAGACCGATCGTGCGCGAGGCTTTTAGGTTGGGCTCAGTTCTGTTAGTTATTCAGTCAGCGAGACAGTACTGTGAAGGTAGTGAATTGCTGTGGAATATGGGTCTGTGTGCTACAGTGTGCTATTAGTGAACTAACGGCAATGGTGGTACGGTGAAGCTGAGTGACGTGGGACAGTGAGTGCAAGAGTGAGCAAGCTTTGTTAAATGTACAGACTTGAGACTGGTTGCGCGCGCGTAAACTGTGCAATATGCGGCCAAGAACATTGCACAGTGAGTCAGCAGCGATCTGCCCTAGGATCGAAGTGTGTGTAGTGGAACAGTAATTGTTTTAGCTCGTAAGTGTCAAGCTTAATAACTAGTGTGACTAAACAGTGAGAACAGAGAGAGAGAGAGAGAGAGAGAGAGAGAGAGAGCGTGCGAACTATTGGATTGTGAGCCTGTGTAGTTCGTATAGCAATTAATGTTTGCTAATAAACCTTAGAACAAACGCTACCAGTCGTGTATTTATTTAACCGATGCCTGCCTCCCCGTTACAGTGTTTGAGGTATTCAGTAGAACTGACATACTAAGAAGATTAAATCAGTAAATACGCCCTCATATGTTACCCCGAAATATCGGTACAAACAAGACTTTTTCCAGAACTTTATTCTACGGATAATGATAATAAATATTACAGCTTGTGGTACACAACATTAATTCGAAATACAGTGAGTATAATGAGGAATAGCTGTCAACGAAATATTAGTGACAGCATTTACAGAAAGAGGACACATAAAACCTAAAACTGTCATATACAAGAGAACGGTATAAAATGCTAATAGCCTTAGTTACTTTGTACATTAAGTAAGCTATCAAATTGATTATAATATAGATAATAAAGTTAATTGCGAAACATTTTAGGCATTATAAGGGAAGTAGTAAGAAAGAAAGAAAAAAAAAATTGAAATTTTATGAAACTGTGGCAATAACGTCTCTTATCTGCGATAGTGAAATCTGATTTATTACAGAAAATATATAACATCAGAGTCTAAGCATCTGAAATGCAGTTTCTGGTAGCACTGAAAATCACTAGAAGAATGGACATGTGTAGGAACAACAATATTATGGTATAATTAAACATGAATGATCTTAATAACAGAACAGACATTTACAGACCAAAATGGAAAGAACGTGTCTATAGAATGTATTAACAAAGAATACCACATTAATGTGAGAACATTTAGACCATACAATTAAAAATTATAGAAAGACCACATTTATTGACTGTGTCTGATTGGTATAAGGTGGTTGGGGACACAAAATAACTTCCTATCTCAACATATCCTGAACTGGTAGCTACTGAAATATTGATCCACTTTTGAGAATTTTCGTGTTAATGAAATACTGTTTACGACATATGAATTTCGATTCTAGATAACTTCAGTTCATATCGCTCTAAGATTAAGTTTGACTTTCACCTGAATGCAATTTGAACTACTGAGCCAATGTGTGAAATGAAGTTATTTAGATTATCTCTTCGGTAACGCATAGATACTGAAAAAGCTGAATCTTAAGAGAGAGTACATTCTGTTCAGTACCATGACATACATTTGAGAAATGCATCTTTGGCTTTATAAAACTTGCAACATAAACTTCATCTTCTACGTGCAGATTATCTAACAAGGAAACATCGGCAATGGGTAAGTCGCCGATTGCGATGAAACTTGGAAAACACACGGAGGTACACGTAAAAATGATGTCGGCATCAATTTTGGGTGCCAACATTCATTAGAGCGTTAACTACGGAGCTTAAAAGTTGCGACATTTCAAATTCCGCGCCATCAGCGATGAATACCTGCTGGCCAATGCTAAGCTGGCACACTGCGTACATGGAGACACGCCTCTGCACCTCCCCCCCTCCTCGCTCCAATTGGTTCGCCACCGCACGTTTCCCTTCTCCCCGAGCTTGCCGGCTGCGTTGGCGAACCAATTGGAACGGGGTGGGGAGGAGGTGCAGAGGCGTGTCTCCAAGTACGCAGTGTGCCAGCTTAGCATTGGCCAGCAAGTATTCATCGCTGATCGCGCGGAATTTGAAATGTCGCAACCTTTAGGCCCCGCAGTTAACGCCCTAATGAATGTTGGCACCCAAAATTGATGCCGACATCGTTTTTACGTGTACCTCCATGTGTTTTCCAAGTTTCATCGCGATCGGCGACTTACCCATTGCCGATGTTCCCTTGTAAGAACAATCAAACGAAGCTTAATCACCTATTAAGGAGGATTGCGAGAAGTATGTAGAAATGTTGACATTGTTACTTTGTGTTCGTGAAAACACAGTGCTCACATTCCAGACATTTTCCGGTCGAAAAAGGATGGAGTGTCAAATGAACAATGTTGAGCATTTCCATCCAATTGCGCTCATCGGGTTTAACCGAGGTTCAAATGCAGCAGTAACGGTGAACATTATTTTGGCTGTGTACGGAGCTAATGCTATTTCTGAAATTACGGCGAGGTAACAGTTTTCTCGTTTCAAAAGATAAATCAAATCTCTTTCGATCAATCGTCTGTACGACCATGAAGTACGTCTGAAAACTATACCTTTTGATTTATAAGACTTGCAACTTCATTTTCTATGAGAGGAGTAGGCCAATCTAATTTTAGACTAAAATGACTTGATTGAGTTTATTAATGCGAATTCCCGTCAAACAATTGGCAGAAGATATAAATTGTGACCACTTATCCATATGCGCCATTTTCATTGTATGCGTACTGCGCTGTCACTGAATTGTAATACACGTCAACATTCGGAAAAATTTACAAGAAGTTAATGAATAACTAGGGATCTAAACTGTTCTTACCCTCCCTAAATACTTGACATTGCACCGAACGATTTTCAACTTTTCCAGTTTCTTTCTCTCTAACCAAATTCAGGAAGACATCTTTCCTGACGATGATCTTGACACTTGGTTTATTAATTGCTTCTACTGAAAACCACAGAAGTTCTACAGGTGCGGTATCGAACTCCTCCTGTAACGTTAGCTAATGGTCATCGACAATGGTGCATTTCTGACTGTGGATTGTGGTATAAATCAATCGACTGTGCTTGTGTTAATTATTACTGTAGTACCGTAAACGTATGTGAATATTAACTTGTGCACGACCCAACAGAAACGGCGTAGGTCATTAAACTTGATCGTTTTTCTTGCCCTATTCAAGTCATAAAGGATCTTGGCCTGTCAAGATGTCTTCTGCACAGCGAGATCGCCTGCAGCGATGGAGTGCTATTTGATCAGCATGGTGACATCCTCAGTCGCATTGCTTCGCTTACTTCGGATCCACTGGCCTCATGTCAGGTACATCATTTAACCTTACGAGGCTAAGTGAACTTCAATCCACTCCTCAGTTCAGGCTTCTAATCCTGCCTCTGAACCAGGAGATGGTATTACATTTAGTAAGCTTACTGGGCATTTTTTAAACAAACTCCAAATTCCATAATCATATTCTCGATGTTTATATTACGTAGTAAGACCTGTGACCGTCTCTTGATTATGAACTGGTTTAATATGTAACTCATATCTTCTGCTGTCATTTAGGTACTGCGCATAATATGTGAAAATGAACCCATCTACAGGGTACTAATAAAGAGAAGTGGCAGTGTAGCAATCAATAAATACAAATTAAAATAGATCTAAATTAATGAGACACATTCAGACATCAGTACCTTAAAAAAAGCTTGGTTCCAGAGTATCGCCTACCATGAAAATCTATAGAAAAGCCGAAAATTCCCATTTTTCCAAAGGTGGACGAGCAGAAAGGGAGGAGGACGGGGCAGGTTGGTTGAAACTGGCGTTTAGAAGCAAAGCAATATACGTACTCAAATCGTAAGAAATCTCAGAGAGTAGACACCTTTTAGTTTTCACAGTTTACTGAAAATACACAGCCTGTTTCCAGTCATTTTACCGGGTCAGGAATGGAATGAATGAAGGCCTATCTAGCGGCGAGGATATAAAATATGCCGGCTGCCGAAGCCTGTCGCACTCCTCTGGTGCAATGATAAATGACTGACAGATGAGATGAAATGTTAATGGAGAGTGTTGCTGGAATGAAAGATGACAGGGAAAATCGGAGTATCTGGAGAAAAACCTGTCCCGCCTCCGCTTTGTCCAGCACAAATCTCACATGGAGTGACCGGGATTTGAACCACGGTATCCAGCGGTGAGAGGCCGGTACGCTGTCGCCTGAACCACAGAGGCTCCCTCACAGTTTACTGAAAGTCCAAATTAACTTTTTAACGCCAATTCCAAATATTATCTGAAGGAAATTCATAGGAAATCTGTAGGAAAGTAACAAGTTAAGTACACTTCTTATTGAATGTACTGTGTTTTGGCCATTTGACGCGAGGAATGCGTTGGATGCGGTTAATCATTTTATTACTATTATTATGTAACACGTTCAATTCCAATGGTAACATTTATTTAACACTGAAATTTTGACTTGAAAGTCACTACGGTTACTTGGTACGCCCACAGCGAAGCGCTCTGATTGGCTGCCTATAATGATTTACTTAATAGGTCACTAGTCATCACCACAGAGTTAAAAGTATAGTTTACTATTAGGTAGCTCAGGTTCGACATGTGTCTCTACTACGAATTTCTGGTATAAGAGTTTGCAACGGACTGCACTCAGCCTAAGGAGCACAATTGAGTAGAGTCGTGGGGGTAAAATCCCAATCTTGGCTGCACAACAAATATTTATTTCTTGTTTTGTTTTTGTGGTTTCTGTTTTCAAATCCACGCAAATCTTAGTTCCATTAAATAACTGAACAACGATAAGAGATAATATGGAGGACACCTATCTAATTCAGCTGTATTTGAAGTAATAAACTGTACAAGAAATAAATGTCAGCTCATCTCTAAACAGTCCGGTTCCATAGCTAAATAGTAACATGCTGGCGTTTGGTCCAAGGGATCCTTCGTTCCATTCCCAGCTGGGTTGGGGGTTTTAACCTTCATTTGTTAATTCCGATGGTTCGCGGGCTGGGGGTCTGTGCCGTCTTCAGCATTAGAATTCATCAAATATAAGGGCTCATTCTCACAGACAAGCAAATCGTCCAACAGGCGTTAAGTCAAAAGACCACCAGGCCACACGCCAGTATTATTATTATTATTATTATTATTATTGTTGTTATTATTATTATTATTATTATTATTATTATTATTATTATTATTATTATTATTATTAGAATTAGTATTATTATTATTTAACAGGAGTTGAACATTTGACACATGGAAATAAGTTAAATACTCCCATACAGTTGGTTTTAATTCTACGGTTTAGAGGTCAATGAAAATGAAGGTCGGGATTATGCAAATGTTCAGGTCATGTAATTGCAGGAAGTAATGCCACAGAGTGCAAAATTGCTTCCTGACCTGTAGAGACCATAGAAAATGAATTGCATGCAAATTAAACTCTGCTAATGCTATAGCGGAAACCTCTTAAGCTCTGTTCTGTCGTAGGAGGAGAAAATGTTTTAATCTGTCACTCGTGGATTTTATTTCCCAGTCCTTTGAAGCTGTTATTATTTTGAAATTAGCTGCGAAAGGAGATCAGTCATCACGGACTACAGGACGTAGTATTAATAATGCAGTAAGTGAGGAAATGCTTAAGCCCAGATCTTTAACGCTGAAACAGAACAAACTCCATGTTCTGTTTTGTTCTACTGACGCTACATATTTTTCACGCAGGGTACGTGCATAGTTTTGGAATCGTAATTGAGTGGTGAGCGTTACAAAAATCATTAAAACTAAGCAAGTGGCTGTGAGGTTTGCGTCACGTAGTTATCAGCCTGCGTCTGGGGGATAGTGGGTTCGAACCCCACTGTCGGATGCCCTGAATATAGTTTTCTGTGGTTTTATATTTTCACACCAGGCAAATTCTGGGTTTGTACCTTAATTAAGACCATGGTCACTTCGTTACCATTCCTAGCCCTTTCCCATCCAATAAGATCTATCTGTACGTAAAAATAATCATGAAAGGTTTAAAATCGAAGATAATAATGAAACTCAAGCAACTCGTAGGAGAAGAGAATTCCTTTACGAGGCTAGTGAAAATTATTCTTTCGATGAACTATATTAGACGACGCACTTACGATCTCTAACCCGATCGAGCAGACGACGAGAGTCTTACAAGGGGACTCGCTAAGCACCCTCCTATTCAACATTCCTACATACGACTTGGTGCAGGCAACGAAGATGCGGATTATACGGCCCTGGTTTCGACATCGATCACTTTGCTACAAACATCTTTCGATCACCTAGTAGACTGGGCGTGCGACAATTATCTCCAACTCAACAGGCTGAAGACGGTGAAAATTACCTTCAAGAAAGGAGGAATACAAGCAGCAGAGGACGTTATATATTCAGCCCAACAACCACTAAGCAATGTGAGCAGATTCAAATATTTGAAAATCACTCTACAGGTACACGGAAGAACATTTTCTGCACATGTTATAGAATGAGTGGCCACATCTCTGATTGCAATAAATGATACCAGACATATCAGGAAGATTTTACTCCGAACGGTGATAAAATCATTTAATTTTAAGGTCATATCCTTAGCTACGTATGGGTTACAATTAATCTGGGAACTTGAAGGACATGAAAAAGTTAAGGCCACGTATATGAAGCGAGTCCTCGGCGTCTCCAGATTTTCCCTATCCAGACTGAGCTACGAGTTGTGCAGCGAAACGATGCTTTTGGAAGATCTTCGCGTACAGTTTGGACTGCCAACCACGCCAGCTTACGAAGAAATAGTCTCCGAACACCAGATGAAAAAGAAAGACATCTGGTTTGACTTCTACAGCACAGGCGCGATGTTGACAAATGACTGGAAGGAAGCGAACTACGAGCTGAGGCACCTTGTGACAAGGTTCGCGATCCACAGCTTTCACTTCAAAGTCTGTTGCACCGATTGATTCCATGAACTATGTGAAGACTGTAGCTGTTCCTTATGTGGTAACTGATGCAATTGATACTACGTGCAATTTTGTAAGAGCCGGCGTATGTCGCTTACGAAATTCTGTTCGGAAGAGAGGGAATACCGTGCAGACTGCCAATTATACAAGTGAAATTGTAATTCGTAACATCTACTTATATACAGTATGTAAGTTTCTCTATGGCCACTGGCTGCAATAAACGTTTTATTTAAAATCGAAATTACTTGTATTCAACATGTGCGAGGACAATGTCGAATATCTCGTTATAAAGAGGAAGAAGACAAGAGTCTTAAGATGCTGCCATCGGGTGATGGAATAGGGTTGCTATCACAGTGTCGATTGGCTAACTTTTAGTGCAGTTTTGGACGCCAACGTGGCAGCAATCAATCAATCAATCAGTCAATCAATCAATACTGATCTGCATTTAGGGCAGTCGCCCAGGTGGCAGATTCCCTATCTGTTGTTTTCCTAGCCTTTTCCTAAATGATTTCAAAGAAATTGGAAATTTATTAAACGTCTCCCTTGGTAAGTTATTCCAATCCCTAACTCCCCTTCCTCTAAATGAATATTTGCCCCAGTTTGTCCTCTTGAATTCCAACTTTATCTTCATATTGTGATCTTTCCTACTTTGATAAAAGCCACTCAAACTTCTTTGTCTACTAATGTCATTTCACTCCATCTCTCCGCTGACAGCTCGGAACAGACCACTTAGTCGAGCAGCTCTTCTTCTTTCTCTCAATTCTTTCCATCCCAAACTTTGCAACATTTTTGTAACGCTACTCTTTCGTCGGAAATCGTCCAGAACAAATCGAGCTGCTTTTCTTTGGATTTTTTCCAATTCTTGAATCAGGTAATCCTGGTGAGGGTCCCATACACCCTTCCCAAAGCTTACATACAACGCATGTCAAACTTACTGGCCTGTAATTCTCAGCTTTATGTCTATCACCCTTTCCTTTATACACAGGGGCTACAATAGCAACTCTCCATTCATCTGGTATAGCTCCTCCGACCAAACAATAATCAAATAAGTACCTCAGATATGGTACTATATCCCACCCATTTTATTTAGTATATCCCCAGAAATCTGATCAATTCCAGCCGCTTTTCTAGTTTTCAACTTTTGTATCTTACTGTAAATGTCATTGTTATCGTATGTAAATTTTAATACTTCATTGGCCTTAGTCTCCTCCTCTATATCGACATTTTCCTTGTAACCAACAATCTTTACATACTGCTGACTGAATACTTCTGCCTTTTGAAAATCCTCACATACACACTCCCCTTGTTCATTAATTATTCCTGGAATGTCCTTTTTGGAACCTGTTTCTGCCTTAAAATACCTATACATACCCTTCCATTTTTCACTAAAATTTGTGTGACTGCCAATTATGCTGGCCATCATGTTATCCTTAGCTGCCTTCTTTGCTATATTCAATTTCCTTTTAAGTTCCTTCAATTTCTCCTTACTTCCACAGCCATTTCTAACTCTATTTCTTTCCAGTCTGCACCTCCTTCTTTGTCTCTTTATATCTCTATTATAATAAGGTGGGTCTTTACCATTCCTGACCTCCCTTAAAGGTACAAACCTGTTTTTGCATTCCTCAACAATTTTTTTAAATCCATCCCAGAGTCTGTTTACATTTTTATTTACCGTTTTCCACCGATCATAGTTACTTTTTAGAAACTGCCTCATGCCTGCTTTATCAGCCATATGGTACTGCCTAATAGTTCTACTTTTAAGACCTTCCATTCTATCACATTTATTTCTGACTACGACAAAAACAGCTTCATGATCACTAATACCATCTATTACTTCAGTTTGCCTATAGAGCTCATCTGGTTTTATCAGCACCACATCCAGGATATTTTTCCCTCTGGTTGGTTCCATCACTTTCTGAATTAACTTTTTTGCCATTTGTTGGTCATGCTTCCTGTCGTTCGCATTTGCTTCCCAATTGACATCTGGCAAATTCAGATCTCCCGCTACAATCACATTTCTTTCCATGTCGTTTCCCACATAGCCGACTGTCCTATCAAATAATTCCGAATCCGCGTCAGTGCTACCCTTTCCTGGTCTCTACACTCCACATATATCAAGTTGCCTATTATCTTTAGAAATGAGCCTTACACCTAGAATTTCATGTGTCTCATCTTTAACTTTTTCGTAGCTTACAAATTCTTCTTTCACCAGAATGAATACTCCCCCTCCCACCATTCCTATCCTATCTCTACGATACACACTCCAGTGCCTTGAGAAAATTTCTGCATCCATTATATCATTTCTCAGCCATGATTCAACTCCTATTACAATATCTGGTAAATATATATCTATTAAATTAATCAAATTACTTGCACATCGTGCAAGCCAACGTTTTCTTCGTATAAGTGGTTTCTACAGGTATGCGCTAAGGTATCAAATAGTGAACATTCGAGAAAATTGTACTGGGAAGAAATGCAAAAAATATCTTTATTTCCCCAAATATCGTGACGTTATGGACAGTAATTGGCTCCATAATTATAAAAAACGCATTTGAGAGAGTAGAAATGCTTCTCAGCATTCCAGAAATTCCAGAAATTCCAAAATCACGAGTACGAAGGGGCTTATGAGTGCGTCTGGAAGTAAAGGTGGCCAAGTGCCGTGAGGGGAGTACCGCGCTACCTGAGCCACAACTATCTACTGACCCAGGGGACTCACCAAATGATTTTTTTTTTGAAAACAATTACTACTTGGTACGTATTCTACGTCTAAACATGTGGCTGTGACCACGATACAGCACGATTCATTATTTTAAAATATATATTTTCTGTTTCTATCTGGATCGAAAATTTCTCCGTATCGCATTTATTAAATGAGTAATAAATAATTATTAATTCAGTCATAATGATCTCAAAGTGGATAAAAAAACTACATTTTACAGCTAGGATAGAGATTTGAATTCACATTGTTTAATGGAAAATTAAACATCTGGTTTCTATTATTCTGTTATGGTATTATAATTTGAAATAAAAATCACGATTATTGTGATTAATGCGACTGCTCTTAAACCATAAAGCTTCAGTCATGGTATTTCACTAACAATGATAATTTACATGTAGGCCTACCTGATTTCCATTTCCAATTCAGAATGCGTTAAGCTACTGCAGCGGGTGAATAGACTGACATATTTTAATGAAATTCCAGGATATTCAACTATATACCAAATTCAGATTGTGGATCACGTTCGGATGTTTACGGTTTCATTTGCCATTAGGAAAGTTACATCTATGTTATCTATGTAACATCTATGTTATCTATGTAACATCTATGTTATCAATGTAACATCTATGTTATCTATGTAACATCTATGTTATCTATGTAACATCTATGTTATCAATGTAACATCTATGTTATCTATGTAACATCTATGTTATCAATGTAACATCTATGTTATCTATGTAACATCTATGTTATCAATGTAACATCTATGTTATCTATGTAACATCTATGTTATCTATGTAACATCTATGTTATCAATGTAACATCTATGTTATCTATGTAACATCTATGTTATCAATGTAACATCTATGTTATCTATGTAACATCTATGTTATCAATGTAACATCTATGTTATCTATGTAACATCTATGTTATCAATGTAACATCTATGTTATCTATGTAACATCTATGTTATCAATGTAACATCTATGTTATCTATGTAACATCTATGTTATCAATGTAACATCTATGTTATCTATGTAACATCTATGTTATCAATGTAACATCTATGTTATCTATGTAACATCTATGTTATCAATGTAACATCTATGTTATCTATGTAACATCTATGTTATAGCACACTTTAGAGCAAGATATGGACTAAATAGAAGCCACGTTATGTGAACTAGATATTTAACGACTAAATGTAAAATTAAACATTTATGTATTAATGAGAATATCAAGCAACCTTTTTTTTTTTACAATCTGCTCTACTTCGCACCGACACAAATAGGTTTTATGGTGACGATGGTATATAAAATGACTAGGAGGGGGGAGGAAGAGACCATGTCCTTAGTTCAGGTACAACCCCAGAATATGCCTGGTGAGAAAATGGTAAATTACCCAAAACCATCTTCAGGGCTGCCGACAGTTGGGTTCGAACCCACTAACTCCCGAATGCGGTCTGGTAGCTACGTGGCCCAAATCGCACAGTCACTTGCTCAGTAAAGAAGGATGAACTTCAGTCAAACGTGCCCTAGATTTTCAGCGAAAATTGAGACACATTGATCGGAATAGGTTTTGTTCCCTACCATATAATGAGTTTAATAGGTCGAACGAGTGTGATTTTAGGACTTACTCAAAACCAACACAAAAATCAAATGCGAATGAAGTTTGATAATATATGTTAGAGAAGTACGATATTTTCATTATTATTTTATATATTAGTCACTGGAATGTTTTATTATGCAAAATATAACAAATGGTAGCCTTTTTCAACCAGAAAAATTAAAAAGTGTATGTGTATATATATTTTGGATTTTCTTTACGTCGCACTGACACACATACATCTTATGGAGATGATAGGAAAGAGATAGGAGCGTGAAGGAAGCGGCCTTGGCTTTAAGGTACAGTATGTTTCGAATCCACTATCTTCTGAATGTCAGCTGACAGCTACGTGCCCCAAACCACGCGACCACTCGCTCGGTGCAATATATTCCAATCGTACAATAGTTGTATCTGACATGTTGCTTTCTCGTCAGCTCAATATTGATTCAGTGAAGCAAACCGTCTCTCAATTCGAGAATTTGTGCCTGGCAAACAAATTTTTAATCCGGTAGCCATGATAAGAGTTGAATACGCGAAATGGATTGTACTCAGTATTGCACTATCGTACTCATACGTCGTCGTCGTGCCTGAAATAACAGCTAAGTGAAATATTTTAGCTCAGAACTGTCGCCGGAATGGTTCTCAGCTTAGGTTCAGTGTTGTGCAAATTGTTTCAAAGGTTTGTTATTTTGTTGACATCTGTGCTGCGGGACAGTATTTCCTCTACAGCAGCATCATAGATCCGGCTCACTATAATGCGCAGATGTCAGCACAAACTGTTTCTTATTCTAAAACTAGCGAGCAAAACGTACCCGTCGTTAACAGGCCGATAGTTAGCAATATCAATGGCTTCTTTTGAACCCTTTCTTGACGTATCAATTCTAAGCACTAACCTTCACACACTCTGATGCTCAGTTTAAATTTGCAGAATCTGCGAAGAACTGGCCAAATACCCATACGGGCAGCACTCGCTCGACTGGCATGTGCTGTTCACAGATAAGAATATTAGCGTCCTTATCGGCTTGGATAAATAATATTATCACTGTACTGTCTCTTGAATTGTTCAGAAACGGTGGCAATTTGGCAGCCCAAAGCGTTTTTTTTTCTGGACAAGGCACAGTTAGCTCTAAATCGGAACAGTCCTGGAAAGTTCGGCATGGATGGAAGCTTTAAATCAGAGAAACGTAAATATAACATCATGGCCCTCACACAGCTCATAGATTAAAGTAGGAGGGAAAGACTCGATTGTCATTGCTGATTGATGGGGGAAGGCCAGTAGGACGACCGAGACATTATGCTTGAAAATCTAAAAATTGCACGCCTTCGCCCTGACATAGCACGCAATCCTGTACAGTGGCGACAGACTACCAAAAGCGCAGACCCCGCTACTAAGTGGAGCAAATGCTAAGAAAGAAGAAGAAGAAGAAGAAGAACGTAAGCCGATCGGAACGACTAGATGAAATAGGTAGGGGAGTGTGGTGTTTAAGTTAGTGGACGAAATGTCACAGTCGATTTAGCTCGGTGTCTCATGTATTCTATACATCATTTAATAGCTGTAAATTGAAGTAGAATGAGTGAAGATAATTAATAATCATCAGAAATACAGTGCCTGATTAGCGACATTGAACCCGTAAGTACCGTCTTACGATGAATTCGTTTAAGTGTAGGAATAGTAAATCTCATTCAACAACTAACTAACGTTTACACATTGTCGGTAAAGAAACCAAACCTCCTATGTCACAATGTTCTACCTATAGATCTGTAGTCCATGAGAACATTTTTCGTTGTTTTCTTTTTACTCTTACTATGAAACACTGTAAAGGAAACCGAACAATAACTACAGCTTACTGAAGGAATACGCAAATACGTCGATCAAACATACATTCTTACAGTCAGGTACGGAGAGGTTTATTTTCCTATAAACGTAAGCATAGGAAAATGAATACAACGAAAATTGCTCTGATGGACTGCATATTTGGCTGGGAGGCGTGACCAATCTTAGGGAAAATGATAGGAAGAGCATTTTTTCGTACGAGGTTGTCTTTCTTCAACGATGGTATCTGAGTTCCATTAAAGGGGCATTAATTTTATTCACAAGTTGGCAGGTCAGTCAAATCAACGTAACGTGACGTATTTTGTAACAACCGTGAACACTGTGGTTGAAACTGAAGTTCAGACGACCAAATAAAAAGATTCAATTTCAGCACAATCAGTACTTATAAATAAGTTGCTTGTTGTAACTATATTAAAGCCCTTAACATTCCGAGGGAACTCAGTTGTAAATGAGCACACAACCAATTTGAACTTTGATCGTGGTACTAATTGCAACTCATTCCGTGAGTGGCCAGGAAATACTCCACAACAATACTGCTGGTAACGGGTGAAATTATTCATTTGGTGAAATCACAGGGCTGAAGCTATCTGGCACACCAATCCAAGCCCGCAGGCAAAGTGTGTATTGTTGCGTATGGTGAGCCCAATGAATGTGCGGTTTTTGTAACGCGGATGGTGGCAATGGGAGAGATAGACTGTGGAAAAGGGGGAGGGAAGGCTGGTTTCCTCTGATAAAGCAATTCACTGCTATTGGTCGTATTATGGAGAGCCATCACGGTTTAAATAACTGCATTCATTTTAGCTATATAGACTGCACGAAGGTGTAGTTGTTCCTAACATAAAGAAACACGTTGGTTTCTTTGTCATTGTGATACTTATTACGTATTGATATTTGAAGACAAACGCAGAATTTCCAAACAGTTTAACTTTATCAGACATAAGTGTGTTAGCAGATCATTTAGCCGGAAACTTAAGTTTGAAATAAATAAATGGCGGGAGCCGAGGTAAATTATACATAGGTACATTTTTGGAGACAAGTTGTGGAGTGAATACAAGAAATGTTAAAACTTACTGTCGTTAAATATTCAGTCACTTAAATTTATCAGAACTCTTATTTCCTCACAAGAATTGTCAGTGTAGCAGCCTTCAGTTCACAGGGCCCCGGGGTCGATTTTAGATCAGGCTGGATATTTTGCTCACGTATAGTTAATTCTTCCGGCTCAGGAACTCGGCAAATGTGTAATTGTGAACGCTTTCATACACATCTTCATCTATATACAACATATCACACTATCAACCACCACAGAAACACACAAGAGTGAAGATATCTCTCCTCATAAAGTTGGCCACAGGAAGAACATCCGGCCTAAAACCTCGACTTAATTCACTTCAGTGCCAACCCTAGAAAAGAACAGGAAAGAAGTGGAGTTTTATTCTCCGACGTCAATTGAAATTTTGGGACAAAAATGCAGAATTTCGGAACAGGTCAACTTACAGTATCTTACATAAGAGTAATAATAATAAAAATAATAACTTGTTTTTTCGTCCTATTAACTACTTTTTACCGAGCTCGATAGCTGCCGTCGCTTATGTGCAGCTGGCATCCAGTATTCGGGAGATAGTGGGTTCGAACCCCACTGTTGGCAGCCCTGAATATGTTTTCCGTGGTTTACCATTTTCACACCAGAAAAATGCTGGGGATGTACATTAATTAAGGTCACGGCCGCTTACTTCCCACTACTAGGTCTCTCCTATTGTGGCCAAAAGACCTATCTGTGTCGGTGCGACGTAGAGCAGCTTGTAATAAAATAATAATAACTACTTTTGGACTGTTTTCGGAGACGCCGAGAGTAGTATAACTGGAGATTTCGGGCCCCACCTCCACCTCCTGCTCTCGGCAGAGGGCTCCTTCTCCTCCACAAACTCTCGGAAGAGGCCTCCTCCGCCACCTCCACCTCCACCTCCGGCTCTCGGGAGAGGCCTCCGCCGCATTGACTGCGCTGGCTAAGAGCGCGAGCCTAACCTCACATCCGCCATCTTGGAGGGGCTTAACATAAATTTTGATGCACAAGACAGCAAGCCTAACCTCATGGAGGAGCCTAACCTCAGTTTTACGGTCGGATGCCCTTCCCGACGCCAATTGCACAAGATGGTTGCTGCAAGATGGCTGCTATACATAGGCTCCTATTAAACGCCCTAGGGACGCTTTGCCAAGATGGCGGCCACAAGATGCCGGCTATACATGGCTCCTTATGAGACACCTTAAGGGTGCTTGCGTAATATGGCGGTCGCAAGATGGCTGCTGCTCTTATCAGACGTCCTAGGGATGCTTGCGCAGATGGCGGCTATCTAATTCTACAAGATAGGGGGCTATACACTGCTTAAGGCTGCTTGCGCAATATGGCTGCTGCTCTTATGAGACGCCCTAGGGACGCTGACGTAAGACGGCGGTCGCAAGATGGCGACTATACATAGCTTCTTATGAGACGGCTTCAGGGTACTTGCGCGTGATGGCTGCTGCTCTTATGAGACGCCATAGGGACGCTTACGCAAGATGGCGGCTGCTCTTATGAAGAAAGCTAGCTTAGAGGTTACAGCTCAAGATGGCGGTTGCTGTTATACATGCGGTGGAGAGCAATTTTAAATTCCACGTGCACTTTTGACAGCGGTCATCTTTAATCAACAGAGCATAGTGGTGCCATCTTTAGCTACTACCTTTGAAATGTGGTGGTGGGTAATTTGAAAAATCCACGTGCTTTTGTTTGGAAACAAACCAACGTGGTTTTTGACAACTGACAAGCTGACAGCAGCCATCGTCAATCAACAAAGCGCCGTGCTGCTATCTTTACGGCTACTAGCTTATGCACGTAGTATCGGAAAATTTGAGAAATTCCGTTAGCTATCATCATTAAACAGTAAAACTTTAGTGCATTCGCGGATCTAACCTCTCATCTACCATCTTGAAAGGGAGTATCCTTAGTTTACGACAAGATGCCCTTCCCAACGCTAATTAAACAAGATAACGCTTAGAGGCTACTACACAAGTTGACGGCGGCTGTTATGGCTACCTCCTCCAACTCCTCCTCCTCATCCTCCTCGCCCTCCACCTCTACCTCTTCAGCATCCTCTGTCAAGGCATAGCTCTATCGAACATGCATAGCGAAGGCAAGAGTGAGCACGTGCTGCAGCGTTGCATGTTTAGACTTGAACACATACTGCTGTTCAAAACATATTACAGCAAGTGTTGAGAACACGAAAATCGCATACTATAGTTTGATGTTGTAGAACACTGCATTGCAAGACTAGAATCAAACACTGTCCAGAAAAATATTCCTTCTCAACATACTTGCTGAGCTGTTCTTCCTTCTCCTCTGTCAAGGCACATCTCTATCGAACATGCATTGCGAAGGCAAGAGTGTGCACGTGCTGCAGCGATGAAGTCATTGTGCATGTTTAGACTTGAACACATACTGCTGTTCAAAACATATTATGGTTAGAATCGCATACTATAGTTCGATGTTGTAGAACACTGCATTGCAAGACTAGAATCAAACGCTGTTTAGAGAGATACCTTTTCGCTTCTCAACATACTTACTCAGCTGATCTTCTAAGACGATAACATACGAATCTGAGCACCTTCTTTCTTGACATACTTACTCTTCTTCTTCGAGTGATGAACGAAACTTTTAAGAGGAAGGAGGGGGAGGAGGAGAAGGTAATACCTAATCTAAAAGAATATGCAAATTCTACATTATTTATTTACATCTTGTACGATGTATGTACAAGTTTTATCTTGAATCACTTTACCGTAGTGATGTTTGCGTACTTCTCCCTTCTCGACGCAATTCTTATACGTACATGTTTTATCTTACAAATAATAATGCAATTCTGCTAATTTTTATATGTACAAGTTTAAACTTAAATCATTCGCCGTACTCTACGCTCTTAGTGTACCTCACCCTTCTTACTATCTTTATACAATATGTACAGTAAATTGTGCAGTAAGACAGCTTAGCGTATGTATTACAAAGTACACAGCTCTAGCATAATATTTACACTTACACACACACACACAGCTGATTTATGTGAAGCAGTACCTATCATTACTACTACGTCCCCAGGCTAGAGTGTTGGTAGAATTTGGAATGACAAACCGTTTGCAGTCCTCATTATTAAGGGCTACCTTACTAATTAAATGAGTGTACAACTTATGCTTCTTGCTTCTAACAACAGCTATTTGCTTATGTAAAATAGGTTGGTTACTATTAATACAATTTTTATCATTTTCTAAATTTAACTCATTCTGAACTACATTCCTTTTAATTCCTTTCAATCTCTTTGTTTAAAGATTATTTAAGAGCATTATGCAATATGATTTGGATTTAGTGCCTACAAATGAATCGATAATATTTCTGGCACATTCGTTTTTTATTTCACCTAGAAATTTTTTGTTTACTAGTGGCAGATTATAATCATTATTTTCAGGATATTTACTAGTATCAAACATACATAAGTCTGGCTTTATATCATTGTAATAGTCATTAATTTTAATTTGGTAAATAAACGAATCGGTATCTGTGTAGAGCAATTGCACATTATCAGCATATTTCTTCATCATACAATCGTAATGGATTTCACACATCAGTGTTTTAGCTAATTCAAGTACAGCAAAGCCAACGTAGGTAGGTTTGTCGTACTTAACATTAACACGATTCATCTGTATAATAACTAAATTTTCATGTATAATAGTACACGTATGGAAATTCGGTTTACTTATTAAATGGTTAGCACCATACATTTGCTTAATATTTTACAAGTTTGTAATCAATTTTACATCAACGCGTTTGTCAACAGCTTGCATGGTCTTACCAAACACACTGTTATTCATGAGCTAATAGAAATCTTTCTCGAACTCGTTAACTGCATTTGTTCTTAAATCATTGTTGAGATCGATATATGGCTTTAGCCATGGTTATTGTTTGAATTCTAGTACGCGATGAATTTTGGTTAACTTCAAATGATGCTGCAAACACTGTTTTAAATTCCGATGATGAATGACATACTTAGATTTGTCACACAAATTAGCGATTAGCATCTTTGTTTTTGATGTGATGTACGGAGACTTCATATTTTCAGGGTAGAACGGTAAGTGTGTAACTCTTTAGGGTACTGTAAGTCCACTTCAAGGAAATAGCCTTTATTAGCTTCATCGTCTAGGGTGTGCAGCTGTAAATCGTAAATTTCGCACTGCGGTAGCCAGCGGAAACAACTTAGTGGTAGATACTGACTCATCGCCCACCCATACTGATTGTTAGCATCAAGATAAACAATATACTGAGATTCCTGAATAGAGTCAAACTCGGCATATACTTATTACTTGCCTTAGAATATCGCCCACTACACTGACATAGGCCACCTCGAATAGAAGATTTCATAAAGTGCACCATATTGATATTTGTTAGCAGTTCCAAATTCACTTGCGTGTACTTTAACATAGCATCCCAACTTGAACCAGGTGCTGTAAAATACTGACATGGATCAAGACTGTAGGTTTTCTTGCAAAATCAGCGAAAATTTTCGAAAACATCAGCTAACAAAACTACATCCGTCTTTAAATATAAGTCAGAGTATTCGCCTAGCGTTTTAATGTGGAACTGCTCCCAGATACGTTGTACATGTAAATATACATCATCACTAATATCAGCTGAATTCAACGAGCTGTAAAATGATTGTTTTCCTGGTAAGGCGCGTTCTTCTAAGCAGTCAATATATTCATAACAGAAGACACCCTTACGCCGAATTAAATTAAACTGCTTTTCTTTAGGAAAAACGCGTCGAATTTCTGTGAATTTTTCTGGCTGCAAATTACTCGAAAGTTTATCGAGGCTACTCGCCATAAAGCGAAACGAGTCAAGAAATCTCAATTTTATAGTATGCTCATCTACTTTTACGCACTTTGTAAATGCAATGTACCGCTCTTTGTTCTGAGGGATTATATCTATTTTTTATTTGAAGCTCCAAATTGTGAAATAATAAAATGTGAGTCGCAACCAGATAAGTTATAAAAAATTACAGGAATAAATTTTGGAATTCTGTACTTAAGATTACAGCTATTATGAGCAGGGCATCTGTACAAGCCAGTTAAATGGTCATGGTCGAAAACTTTAGGGTCATTTTCAGAAAATTCGCCTTTACAAGTACTACACATTGTAGCACGTTCATGGTCTTGTAACTGAATTTCGGTAAGCGGCTTCATAGGATTGTTAGTATTTAGAATACTGGTAAGTTGTACTGCACCACATTCAAGTCTTTCTAAAGATACTTTAGCAACATCAGGTCCTCGATACAGCTTCAACTTGTTAAGCGTACTATCATAACTACGCTTGATACAATACGCGAAGCTATACGGGACATGCATGTGTGTAGTATTAGTGAAAGAGTTGTCTGGATTAGGCGCGCATGTGATAAATGGTTTGAGGATGGATTCAAAGTCTGCGTAAATAACAAAATTTGAAAACATTATTGCCTGTAGTAGGTATCTCTGTACATACATGATTGCAGTCATTTTAGAATGGTTTGTTAACTGATCTTCAGTTCTAAAATACTGCAAGCATCCGTCGCATAGCCACCTTTTACCATTACGTTTTGACAACTGACTACCAATAAGTCTACTCAATTTTTTAATCCAACAAAAGTGACTATTCTCACTGTTAACATGAGTACTCTTCTTATCACTTGTATAATACAGAGGACCTAATACAGACTTTTTGTCTACACCAGACACATTAATGCTAATATCATTTAGTTTTTAAAAGCGCTTAATGTCGTTTAGCTGCATAGGAAATTCTATACCATATAAATTTAGTTGTGTTGAATAGTGTGGATACGATGACGTTCTATTGCTACATTCCGTTTCGTAGGATGCAAAACAGGATGCAGCCCATGCAAAACACGCCTCATCATTGTTTTGAACGTTCACAACAGCTTCTTTTCGCTGAATCCATGTCGACAGTTCGATGTAGGAAGATCTTCGCAAAGGATTGTACTTATTGACGTTAACTTCTAGATACAAAATTTCAACTAAAGCTCACCCTGATTCTTATTCCTGATATTCCTAGCCCTTCGTTGAAACAACGTTTGAGATATCCCTAAATACATCACTGAAATTAATTGACTCACTCACTTTAAAATTCTTGGTACTAAATTATTTAATTTCCGTCATTTCACTTTCATCTGTGCTCTTAATATCTAACGCAAAAGTTCGAAGTTTTGTTAAGAAGCTGTTGGACATCCGGTTTACCGCAATTTAAAAAGTTTTCAGTGCTTTGAAACTTCTGACTAGTGCGAATTCTGCAACTGAAAATCCTACTTTTAAATGCAGTATTAATTTCTTCGATGTTTGTATTACTAGCACTTCTACAATCATTGTTTTTATGCGCATTACTTAAGTGACCCTGAAAATGTGAAGATGGTACATTAGTGTTACAGTGCTCGCAGTGTATAGTTTGAAGCTCTTCAGTACCTTCAGTTTTCCTTGTTTTTTTTGTTACTACAGATTTCTACATCTACACCAGTATTTACACGCTTTCTTTGCGTAGCCTGTGGGTTATAGTCGCAAGTAGATACCTGATGAACTTCTACTAAGTGAGCCTGATATTGTTCTACATTAGCGAAATACCCCCCACAAACTTCACATAAAGCGGATGTTATGCTAGGGTGTTTTGTTTTAATATGACGTGCAAGGTTATCCCGTCTTGTAAAAGTAGCCTTACACTGCTCGCAGGGGAACATAGTGCTATTGTGTTTAGCATCTTTATGTCTGACAAGAGCGTCACGCCTTGCAAAGCTCTTAATGCATAAATCACACTTAAACATAGTAGATGATGATAGAAGTACTTCCGTTAACAGCTGAAGCTTTTTAAATCTCTGTGAAAAATATATACATAAAATTAATTATTCGTAGTTTACTTTATAAAAGAGAACAACTATTTACCAATAGAGATTAGACGAAATAGTAAATAGTTGCAATGTTCGGAAGGAAACAAGTTTCAACCTGCATAGGTTAGACAGTGTCGCGAGTTTGAAGTTACAAGATTACTACTAAAGGTTAAATGTTAAAGTCACGGAGACACACATAGTTGTAAAGCTCGGAAGAAACCAAGTTTATACCTATAGAGGTTGGATATTATCGTAAGTTTAAAGTTAGAAGAAGCAAACAGAGAGATGAATGTTCCATACCTAACAAAGTAGAAGCACTCTTGCAGATAACGTTCGATCAGGGTGTTGCTACTGATGTCAAAAATGTGTCAACTCAATGTCCTCTCGAGTCCCAAGGTTAAAAACTAGAAAAAAGAAAATTCAATTAATAACGGTTATATACAGTAGCCAGCCTGAGGTTTGAAGAGAACAACCATTTATCAATAGAGATTAGACGAAAGTTGCAATGTTCGGAAGAAACCAAGTTTCAACCTATAGAGGTCAGACATTGTAGCGAGTTTGAAGTTACAAGATTAAATGTAAAAGTAACGGAGACACACATAGTTGTTAAGTTCGGAATAAACCAAGTTTTTGCCTATAGAGGTTAGATATTATCGTAAATTTAAAGTTAGAAGAAGCAAAGAGAGAGACAAATGTTTAATACCTAACAAAGTAGAAGCACTCTTGCAGATAACGATCGATCAGGTTGTTGCCGCCGTTGTCAAAATATGTTAACTCAATGTCCTTCTCTCGAGTTGCAAGGTTAAAATTAGACGAAACGAAAATTCAATTAATAACGGTCAGATGCAGTAACCAGCTTAAGGTTTGAAGAGAACAACTCATTACTAATAGAGATATTACTGCGTAAGAGTAGCACATAGTGATGATAGGATATGAGCTGGTATCCCAAGAAGGGTTTTTAACAAGAAGCTACTCTAAGTTAACAACAACGCGCCGAAATGAAAGGGGGTATCGTCTACGGTATCCCCTACCGGATCGAACCTGCTATGTTAACAACACAAGACGCCGAGGTGCCGGAATTTAGTCCCTCAAGAGTTCTTTGTAAATTTACCAAGCACCTTTAAATACCACCGGACTGAGCCACAGGATCGAACCTGCTGTTTTCGAAGACGCCGAGGTGCCGGAATTTAGTCCCTCAAAAGATCTTTGTATATTTACCAAGCACCTTCAAATACTACTGGACTTAGCCACAGGATCGAACCTGCTGTTTTCGAAGACGCCAAGGTGCCAGATTTTAGTCCCTCAAACGACCTTCCGGGCACGACCGGACTGAGCCACAGGATCGAACCTGCTGTTTTCGAAGACGCGGAGGTGCCAGAATTTAGTCCCTCAGGAGTTCTTTGTAAATCAGCCGAGCACCTTCAAATACAACCAGACTTAGCTACAGGATCGAACCTGCTATGTTAACAACACGAGACGCCAGGGCGCCGGAATTTAGTCCCTCAGAAGTTCTTCCGAGCACTTTCAGACTAAGCTAGGATCGAACCTGCTGTTTTCGAAGACGCCGAGGTGCAAGACTTCGGTCCCTCAAGAGTTCTACCGACACGAGGCTGACGTATTTGAGCACGACCGCACTAAGCCAGGATCGAACCTGCTATGTTAGGAAGCCAGCACCTAAACTAACTGAGCTACTCAGCCCGACCCGGAAAGAAAGAGCAGGCCTAATGTCTGCTGCTGTTACTTATGGCACAGGCTGCAAGCGTGCGATGGACTTTGCACCGGGCGAAACTCGCCAATACATCACATTCTTGCGAGTGTTCTCTGGCGCTGGCTGACTTGCAGCAGCTTGAAGCTCACACTAAAAAATATTCATACAACGTATCTGCAAAATACACACCCACGTTATTTTTCTTGTCCCGGGGGCTTACGTATCTCAGACTTGGTACACTCAACAGATATGCCCTTACAGCTTCCCAACATTTAGCTTACTACAGTCCGGTGCTGGCACATAGCCTACCCCCAAGGCGCAGCGCCTAAATACCGGGGTTCGAACTACACTGTAAATGCTAGGAGGCGGCTGCCCGCTTCCCCGCTCCTAGCCCTTTCTTCTTAAGAATATTCACCGGACTGAGCCACAGGATTGAACCTGCTGTTTTCGAAGACACCGAGGTGCCGGAAATTAGTCCCTCAAGCGTTCTTTGTAAATTTACCAAGCACCTTCAAATACTACCGGACTGAGACTTGGTGCATTCAAAAGATATACCGTTACACCGTCTCAACATTTAGCTTACTACAGTCCGGTGCTAGCATATAGCCTACCCCCAAGGCGTAACGCCTAAATAGCGGAGTTCGAACTACACTTAAATGTTAGGAGGCGGCTTTCCGCTTGCCCGCTCCTAGCCCTTTGCTTTTAAGAATCTGTTTTACGGCCAGATGCCCTTCCTGACGCGAAAAATCTAAGGACCGAGATTTTAAATCGCAAGAATCTGTTTTACAGCCGGATACCCTTCTTAACGCAAGGATATGTGTTTTAAATAGCAAGAAGCTGTTTTACGGCCGGATGCCATTCCTGACGCCAAAAGTATAGGACTGGGATTTTGCAAGAAACAAAAATAGCTTTGTTCACTACAACGCAAGAATCTATTTTACAGCTAGATGCTCTTCCTGACGCTAGGACTGGGGATTCTAAATCGCAGTATCCAGTGTCTTACTTCACGAACGTCATGTGCATTTTTTACAAGCAGAGCAGACAGTTAAAGCATGTTGTTGTAGATTTTTACGGCTAGATGCCCTTCCTGACGCAAAAGTCTAAGGACCGGGATTTTAAGTCACAAAAATCTGTTTTACGGCCGAATGCCCTTCCTGACGTAACAGGACTGGGATTTTACTGTAATGTATATTTTTGCTAAGTCACTTCCGTTTCGTAAGCAGAGAGGCTCCTTTCTTTGACTCTGAGTTCGTAGGAAAGAGGGCAGCATGATGCTCTGTTGATTAAAGATGGTAGCAGTTAAAAAAGCACGTAGCTTTGATGAGCACGTGGAAGTTTTTTAATTGCCATAACCACATTTAAAAGATAGTAGCTACAGATAGTAGCACGATGCTCTGTTGATTAAAGATGGCCACTGTCAGCTGTCAAGGAGCACATGGGTTTGTTTCCAAACAAGAGAACGTAGAATTTTTCAAATTGCCCGCTACCAGATTTTGAAAGGTAGTAGCTAAAGATGGCAGCACGATGCTCTGTTGATTAGAGATGAACGCTCTGAGCTGTCAAAAAGCACGTGGGTTTATGTAAAGCACGTGGAATTTTTCGAATAGCCCACCACCACCACCACTTTTCAAAAGTAGTAGCTAAAGATGGCAGCACTGAGGTTTGCGATGCAAGATGGCGGATGGCAGCTGTTAGAAAAGCACGTGACTTTGTTTGCTCTGTTAATTAAAGACGGCGGATGACAGCTGTCAAAAAAGCACGTGGAAATTGCACCACCACATTTGAAAGGTAGTAGCTAAAGATGGCAGCATGGTGTTCTGTTCATTAAATATGGCAGCGTGTCAAAAAAGCATGTAGAAATTGCCACCACCACATTTCAAAGGTAGTGCCGTAAAAAGGGCAACAATGAGGTTAGCGATGCAAGATGGCGGATGACAGCTTTCAAAAAGTACGTGGATTTTAAATTACCCACCACCACGGTAAGGTTTAGTACCATAAAGAGGGCGGCACTGAGGTTAGCGATGCAAGATGGCGGATGACAGCTGTCAAAAAAGCATGTGGCTGTCAAAAAAGCACGTGGCTGTCAAAAAGCACGTGGCTTTGTTTACAAACAAGAGCATGTGGAATATTTCAAATTGCCCCCTACCCCGTGCCTAAGTTGGTAACTATAAGTTTCAGCCCCATCAAAATAGCGGCACTGAGGTTAGCGATGTGTCGCTTTTTAAAGATGGCGGATGACAGCCGTCATGAAAGCACGTAGCTGTCAAAAAGCACGTGGCTTTGTTTACAAACATGACCTTGCCAGAGGTCAATGCGTAGGAGGTCGCTGCGGAGGGGCCTGCGGAGGGGCCTGCGGAGGAGAAGGAGGCCTCTGCCGAGAGCCGGAGGTGGAGGTGGCGCCCGAACTCTCGAGTTATACTACTGCCGAGGTTTCGGAGTTGTGCCCCGCAGGAGTTATTTTACGTGCCAGTAAATCTACCGACGCGAGGCTGACGTATTTGAGCACCTTCAAATACCATCGGACTGAGCCAGAATCGAACCTGCCAGGTTGGGGTCAGAAGGCAAGCGCCTCAACCGTCTGAACCATTCATCCCGGCTTACATAAGAGTGTCAACACATCAGTTAGTTGAGAAATCAAGTATGAAATATCTAAATGGTAGAATTCAAACAGTAAATTTAAAAAATGTGGGTACATTTTTATAGACGAATCGCGACGAACGATTTATGTGCTGCTTCTGGCTTTTCTTATTTACTGTTTGGTGTTCTCATGGGTGACGGACGTGCGTAAGGCCGGCTCCTCAGATTAAGTGAATTAGAATGTGTTATTCTAAAGGGAGCTATATAATAACTGGTGCACGAGTGTGTGATACAGTGTTGAGTCGAACCAGCCAGTATCAGTCATTGTAACGATCAGTTCATCAATATTAAGTAGTGATTTCTCAGGCAATGTGGGCCTCAGCAAGAGCAACGTCAGTGACCCGAGCAGTAGTGCCAACCCGGTTGAAGAGGCAGTCACCAGGATATTAAACGAAACCATCAGCTCTTTAAGTTCCTTCACAGGATAGTTGCCACCATATCGGAGCGTGTGACAGAGCTCGTCATAAAGGAACTGGAAAAATCTCTCCATTTCAATTCTGAAATTGTGGCAGAATTGAACGCAAAACTCGAGAGCAGGGATAAAGAAATCCGCGAGATGAGGGAAGACTGTTCTGCAAGATGTGACTCACTGGAACAATACAGTAGAAGAGCTAACATTAGAATTTTTGGGGTACAGGAAATTGTAAGTGAAAATATGGATGAACTTGCGGTACATGTTTTAGGGAGATAGGTTTGAATGTGAATTTGCAAGGCATTGATAGGCGTCACAGTGTCGGACCTAAATCTCTAGGGAAACCTCGGCCAATAATTGTCAAATTCACATCTTATCAAACAAGGCAGGAAGTGTTTCGCAATAAGCGAAAATTGAAAGGTACCCCAGTAACTATTCGCGTGGATCTAACCTACACCAGATTGTTAATTCTTAAGGCTGATCTTCTCCGCTTTAATCCGAGCAATTATTGGACCTCCAGCGGAGACATCATTATTAAGAAACCAGATGAGAGTAAAATTATAATTAACCGGCTGAGTGACATTCCTAAGAACAGTGACAGCAGCTAAATGTAACAATTCACTGAAATGAGTGCACCCAACTGAATGTTCATATTCCTAGATTAGTCCATATTTATTTCACTCAAGATCGTTAAGGGAACCAGGGACACATTTTCTAATTTTCCACAATTTTTGAGCAATCACAATGAAACTGATATGGAATATGTAGGACTATTATGAAAAGAATATATCTTAATTTCAACTTAATATCCTTATTAGTTCATGAGATATGATGTACTTTGTGTTTATGACACTCGCGAAACAGGCAACTTTCAAAAAGTTCCCTGCGGGATGGACTTTTACCTGAGAGTTTGAAAACTTGTGAAATGATTCTTCCTTATAATACAAAACAACTCTAGGATGGAATTTTTGATTCACCCTATGTTTCTCAATTAACTCCTGTTTCAATTTTTTAATTTTATTTCATGTAATTTTCCACTAATTTTCTGTACATTTTGCCTCATAAAATGAGTATGTTGAAGAAGAATGCAAAATCCATCCTACAATTTCTTTGTTAGGTCACATAGAAGCTACATACCGACTTTGGTAAATATAGGTTTAGATTTGACCCGCATGGAACACTGCAGGTTACAAAAAATGGTGTTTTGAGTTAAATGAATTTTAGTTCTAAAACCATTAAAAATTTTCATAATGGCCTTTCCAAATCTCTTAAAATTCACCAACACTATAACTCCTACCCTCCTGTTTCTTCTTGGCTTCCTCCCTGTGTACCTTGAGGATTGTCAGTTCTTTCCTGGCTGTTTTCTTTTGTTGTGTGACTGACCGCTGACTGTAAAATTTTCTTCTTCCATCTCCTTGTGTGGCAAGTTTGTTGGATACTGGTGAAAGTTTATAATTCCTTATAACCATTTTCATTTCTTGTGTTGCACTACATCACATGTTGTATTCTGCAAATGCATTAGAAACAGCTATTCCAAGTCTTTTTGAGGACAAAGAGGTCTCTTTTGGGCACATTTTCCATTTACATGCATGAAGACTTTCATTGCATTTTGAGTAGCCCCTCTACAACATCTAGACAGAAGTTGTGTTGATGCCAACCTTTGGTATACAGGCACAATTTTCAGCAGCATTGCAGTTGTGAACTTAACTGACATTTTTTGTGGGTTTTGAGGGGTTTGTCCAGTTGCGATACTCTTGTTGTAGAAGCACCATGATGCAGGTCCTAAAAGGCATTTCTTATGCTTAGGATCTTCATCTGTGGAGGAGTAATGGTATAGTGAGGCATATATTGCAGATTTCATATTATCTGTTGAGGGAATATTTGGACATATTGCCTGCCTATAATAATTTGTGAGCTTCACAATAGTTGCTTCTTTCAAACTTCCAGGCCCCCTTCCACCAAGTGTAGTTCCTTTTACTTTCCACTCTTTCACCAAATTCCTCAAACCAGTCCCCATCCTTTTTGCAACATGGTTAATGCACTCTTCTTTCTTCAAGTGTACATCTGGTCAATATACTGCTTTATTTAAAAGGTGGAGAAATGTTTTGGCATCCTTATCAGAAAGCACAGTTGTGTAGTGCATGCCACATTCTTCCACTGATCTTTTTCATAAAATATCAGCTGCAAGTACTTCCATTGCTACAAATGATCCCTCATAATTCCTCAAGCATTCCCCACATGCTTTATGACCTTCCAGCCATATATTATATTCTGGAGAATCATCACCCAGTTCCTGAGCAGTTACAACACACATGTGACAATATTTAGATAACACATGGTAATCTATAACTAATCCACTCAGAATGTGAATCACTATGCCAATGCCATAGAGAGATGTATGGCCACGCTTGTGCCATGTTCCATCAACTGATACAGCAATGTCAAGCACTTGTTTACCTACATTGGATGGATATACTTCCTCATGATTTGATATAATATTCACTAAAAATTTCCCACAACCTTGCTTGCACGAAACTGACCAAAACAAACCCAATAGTAAACAAGGAAGTGTATAGGCTGATGTCAGGCTGTCCACTAACTTATTAAATATATCATTTGATTACAACTCTCAAACATATTAAAATACTACTTCTAAAAACACAGAGAATTTTTTCAAGTCAAACATGTCACTAGAATGGATAACATGTTTTGAAATATAAAGTTTTATGTTGACTAAATTATAGGTTGAAGTAGTTCATAACATAGCCAACAGACGGCAGTATATATTCCAATATTCAAAAATTGTTTCATCTCAATGCTACTGTAAATAGGGAATTAATGGTAACAGAAGAGACACGGATAGCCGAGCATACAGAGGAATGGGGGGGTGGTGGAGAATTAAATGACCGTGCAGAGCCATTTAAAACGGCCGTAACTACGCCAAAAATAGTCACAGCGACACAAAACCACTTTTGTTACGTAGAGGAAGGTTAATACAATTTATTTATGCCAGAATTCAAATTTCGACAATTTCATCCATTTACCGAAAAAAATGTGTCCCCGGTCCCCTTAAATTTTATCTTAGAATAGTTTAGTTAATTATTTATATTCGTTAAGCTTAGATTAAATTTCCTTTTGCAACCATTTATCTAAATATTTTACTAAATAATAGCTTTTGCTTTCTAACTTTTTATTAATCATTCATTTAACAACTTTATTTTTAAATATTTTTAATTTTTATTTTATTAATTTGGACACAACACCCTTAATTTAGTCGTATTTAAAATTATAGGTAATTCTAGGTACAGTTGATTATATACCTGCATTCCACTACTTCAGTTAACGTTAAATTCCTCCTAGCCCTTCGTGTTTAATTGCACATTTTGTTAACTCTCATCCTTCCAAATGGGCAAGAGTTACGAGTGACAAAATAAATTCCTCTGACGTCACTAGTCTATTTCAATAGCTGCCTTATGTCGCCTCAGACGAGCTACCATCTCTCGTCCTTCCGCTGTCACCACTCCCCTCACACTCTAGCCCCAACCTTGACCGCAGTACCGCTACTATTATTAAGAATTTCGTCTCGCAACATCCCAGAGCAACACACGTCTGCCATGTAAACGCGCAAAGTTTATTAGCAGCCAACCGAACGGAGGAGACTGTAGAAATATTCACCCCAGCTGTTTTCCATGTCCTACTACTGTAGTGTCCGAGTCATGGTTAACAGATAATAACCAGTCTTCTTCGTGTCGTCTTGAAGGCTACTCCTTTATGAGAGATGACCGTACTCACAAACGAGGTGGAGAGATATGTGGCTATACCTAACCAGCCTCAAACCTAAGTTGTTAGGTCGTTCACCGGTCAGGTATGACAGGAAACCAGAATATATGTTCGTAGAAAAAGCAACGAACAGGATTAAAGCCCTTGTAGGAGTAGCTTACAAACCTTCGAATAAAGGTCACTTAGAAGATTTTGAAGATGACTTAACTAAATTACTGCCAGACTACCGTAATGCAATAATTATGGGAGATTTTAATACGGACTGAATTGACGCAACTTCTTCCGAAACCACACGACTCAAAACATTGTTTCAAGCCTTTATTATGGACATCTTACCTCTCTCTCCGTCTCACTATACACATCTCATTTGCACACACTGTTAGATCTTATAGTTACCAGCAACTCAGACATTCTCAATGTTGTTCAAACCTCTGTAGGTACCTGGTGTATATGCACACGACGCAACATACATCTCGTATAACCTCCGGCCGCCGAAGCCCTCCTAGAAATTTATCACATATCGACCATTGAAAAAATATAAATGAAGAGTGACTCTTTATTAGGAAGCAGGCAAAATACCCTGGCATGACCTAACGAACTATAACAATCTAGACAACAAAGATGACGTCTTTAATAGCAAAGTAACTGTACTATTTGACAAGCACGCCCCAAAGCGGCGAGCGAGGATATCGAAAGGACCCTCCCCGTGGTTAAATGACGAAATTAGACAACTAATGAAACCAAGAGACTGCGCTCACAGGCAGTAAAAAAATGACCCTACCGTACAAAACTTTGAAGAATATAGGAAGTTACGAAATAAGACAACACAACAAATACGAATTGCTAAACTGCCACACGCTTACAGTTTAATTACAACTGACGGTAAAACAGCGGCGACATTGTGGAAATCTATTAATAAACTTGGACTTACGAAGAACAGAGAAGAAATTACGGTACCTCTCGAGGCTGTTAATGAGTACTTTACTGCTAATTGCTCTGCAGTACGTCCTGACGACAAACAGAGACTTATGAACTATAACAGTACACAACCTACCCCTGAGAGAGAGAAATTATATTTCAGTCACGTGACGCCCCTCCAAGTCAGAAAAGCAGTCCTCAGAATAATCACGAAAGTAAAAGAAATTGACGACGTAGTGACTGACATGGTCAAACTAATTCTTGATTGTATATTACCAACCTTAACTCATATAATAACTTTCTCTCTTCTATAATCGACATATCCATCTCTCTGAAGAAGGCTATTGTGAAACCTCTTCCGAAAAGTCAAACGCCTTCGAACGATGGAGATTATCGTCCAATCTGTATTTTGTCAGCTTTATCTAAAATCTTAGAAAATGTAGTCCATGCACAAATCTTTGAGTACCTTCGAACGCACAATCTCCTTAATCCTCTCCAGTCCGGTTTCCGACAAGGATATAGTACAACTGCAGCCTTACATAAAGTGACTAAGGACGTTAGACAAGCAATGTACAGAGGACGATTCACAGTTCTTGTACCACTAGATTACAGTGAAGCTTTCGACGGCGTAGACGTCGACATTTTACTTGTAAAACGGAAGGTTGTACATTTTTCTCAGAGTACGATTGCTTGGATGCATTCTTATCTGTACGGACGTCAACAGTTTGTGGAAGTTAATAATGGTATCGTTTCCTCGTGGCGCCACGTGGACAGAGGAGTTCCCTCAAGGCTCTGTACTAGGTCCTCTTCTTTTCGCACTCTTTGTGAACGACATATCATCGAATTTAAGACACTGCAAATACCATATGTACACTGACGATCTTCAACTCTACGCAGACTCTACATCACGAGACCTTCAGGAAAATATCGACTTACTAAACATTGACTTACAGGCTGTTAGTGATTGGCCTGTTGCACCCGGCCTGAAATTGAACCATGCAAAGTCGTAACCTTCTTGGCAATCAAAGTCAAATGACAAGTATAACTAAACGTCCATTGCCGGGAGTAATCCTTCAAGATGTTCCAATTCCTTTTTGTATCACAAGTGAAGAATCTCAGTGCTATCATGGACGAACGTTCTTGGTCCGCACATGTCTTACACATCTGTTAAAACGTTTACTCAGATTTACAATATTTATATAAATATAAACATATATTTCTAATAAAGCTTAAAAAAAATTAATCACAACTCTTGTAATGCCACATTTTGAGTATTGTGATGTTGTTTTCAATTATGTACGGCCGCAATTTTCACTAAGGCTACCGCGCGCTCAAAATGCATGTGTGAGATACATATTCAATTAAAGGAAATATGCCCACGTGTCACCATCTTTCCTAAAACTAGAGTGGTAGCTACTCCATGCTCCTCGTAATCATAAAGTGAAATGGCGTATGACCTTCAGTGCCGGGAGATCCCAGTACGGGTTCGGCTCGCCAGGTGCAGGTCTTTTGATTTGACTCCCGTAGGCGACCTGCGCGTCGTGATGAGGATGAAATGATAACACATACACCCAACCCCCGTGCAAAGGAAATTAACCAATGGTGGTTAAAAATCCCGACCCTGCCGGAAATCGAATCCGGGACCCCTGTGACGAAAGGCCAGAATGCTAACCACTTAGCCATGGAGCCGGACTTCGTAACCTTCATACTTTGCCTCTCCTCCATCAAGTTCTTACTACATCTTTCCCATCTTACCTTTCTTCGCGTTTCCATTACTTCTCAAATGTTCATGACAGATATACAAGGGCTCAAACATCCAACCTGCTCGTCATACCTCACCATCGAACTGCCGCATATAACAGCTCATTCTCGGTGTTTGCCGCACGAGAATGGAATCGTTTACCGGACGACGTCAGAGGAATACCAAAGACAGTGTCATTTAAAAGAGCGTTGAGAGGTACAGCAGGATACGAATAAACTGTGTATTTCTGATATTTTATTCATCGTGCTACTATATCATTACTAGCTATTATTAGTATTATTATTATTATTATTATTAGTCTATTATTATTATGTGGAACTTTATTTCAGGGGCTGCCTGGCCGAGGCGGTAAAGGTGTGCGGAAAGACGTGGGTTCGATTCCCCGTCAGGAAGTCGTAAAATTTAAGAAACGAGATTTCCGCTTCCGGTGGTGCATATGGCCCTGAGGTCCACTCAGACTACACCAAAAATGAGTACCAGTTTAATACCTGCGGGCAAAGGCGGCCGGGAGTAGAGCTAACCACTCTACCCCATCACGTTCCGCAGTTAACAATGGTGGAAGCCTTTACCTTCCACTCCTCCAAGGGCCTTCATGGCCTGTACGGAGGTGACTTTGTCTTTTTTGGAACTTTATTTTTGTTTTATTATGATTCTGTTTAAATTGTGTTTTATCTAGTATTAATTACGGCATTATTAATCATGACTCTAAATGTTTTCTAACTTGTTTAGTGTAAGAGAAGGCTCAATGGCGTGAACTACGCCAATAAAGACTTGTATCTATCAATCCATCCACGTGTTGGCAATGCTTTCTTCCTTAATTTACGTTAAGCCAATGGTGTTCACAAGTCACAAATTCCTACTTTTCATTATTTCATCAATAAATTTTAGAATTTATTAATTCACCGTTATTGAGTTTACGTTCATGAATTTGAGAAATGTGTTGTAATTGTAATGGTAAAATACCTTCATTGCCCTGACTATAATTAACATTACTCGATTTCAAAATTAAATTTCATTGTACGTGTGGTTTTAAATTATAGGATTAACTCCGGTCGATGATAAATATAATACAATTGTAGGAGGGAAATTTACATCGCTATTCATTCAATAATTTTCATTTTCTTAAATATTTATTGAATAAATAATTAAGTATTCATTTTGCTTGTGTAGTGTCCATGTGTTATTGACGCTATTGACTGATTGCCCCATATTCATTTACAAATAAAACACCAGACTCTGATACAATTTACTCTTAATCAAATGTTATTGCTTTTACTTCCCACTAACTACTTTGACTGTTTTCAGAGACTCCGAGGTGTCAGGATTTTGTACCACTGAAGTTATTTTACGTGCCATTAAAGCTGCCGACACGAGGCTGAAGTATTTGAGCATCTTCAAATACCACCGGACTGAGCCAGGATCTAACCTACCTGTCGTGGTCAGAAGGCCAGTGCCTCAACCATTGAGCCACTCATTCCGGCAATTTACTTCTATTTTATGATGGTACTGTACTTATACGTTCATTTTAAGCCAAACATTGTTTTAACAACTACGTCGATATTTCTCCTTTCGTTTGACGCGCTACTCACTCACGACCCTCAGTATTAATAATCAGAACACGCACACATTTAACGAAAATAGTAATTAAAGCTTTAAAATCAGTTTTTGCTGCTCCTGAAATGTTACATTTATCAGCAAGTGCCCTTTCTTAACTGACGAATTCGGTCGGAGTTTTGTGTCTTTGTGTAGCAGGTATAATATTGACGTACGTATTTGAGTCACGCAAACGAAGAATGGAAGTCCGTTGTTACTTTTAATCGCTTAATTACTCAGCGTTATGTGCTCTGTCTATTTTCATTAAAATTTAAGTGCTACTGTCAAGTCAAACCTGACCTCGAGCAAATCAAACTCGTAGCATTCTGGCGTATTATATTCGCTTACCACATAAATTAAAAAAAAAAAAAAGATTGTTGCTTGCTACGTGAATTCTATCATGTCAAAAAGACATTGATCCGTACTTTTATCTTTATATTTAGAATATTACGACTGAGTCATGCAAATAGAGATAACGTTCATGAACTTGAGAAACATGTTCTAACATCTTTGAATAAAATTTCCATATTAGTCTAGGTCTAGTGTACTTTCGTCGGTGTAATATGCACAAAGTAAGTCTTAGTAATGTTTCTTTAATTATTTTCTTCCATACTTATATGTGACAGTCGTTTTGTAGAGATGTACGTAGAAATACAAATAATAAATAATAATAAGGCGCATCAATAAATGAGGCTTTACCGGCACCCTTACAAAAAAAAAAAAACACGAGTATGGAAACTTTACTAGGAAACAAATATATTTGTTGAGTCTTCAGCCTGAAGGCGGGTTGAATACTGAAAAAACAAAGGTAATGGGATTTTACGGAACCCGCGGAAGCCGATAACAGGGCGTAGGAGCCGTTGTGGTGAGTGAGATAGTTCACCTTTGCTCTATTCACTAGACCACAAGATGCCTTTGCAGCACGATTAGTTCTAGGAGTAGCATCGTTCAGAACTTCTGGACGCACTAATCGTGCACTCAGCACTACCCCTATCCCACCAGTTTCCATACTGATACAGTCTAAAAGAGACTTCGATTATCTGGGTTGTTCCGACAAACAGACACATCAAGAAATGGTAATAGGTGAATAAGGATAGAGTAGGTATAAAAATGAAAGTAGGTAGGAATTAATAAGGCAGTTGCTGCCACTCTACACATTTAAAATATATTTCTACGGAAACTGATACCCCCAAAATCCGTAGAAAAAACTTGAATTTCATAAAACTCCTGAAGGGGCAGATGTTTAGGTTAGAAATTGTGTTCATTGGCTAAAAAGCTTACGTACGCAAGCGCAAACATACCGTATCCAGTGGAAAACTATCTTTCCCCAAGGTGTAATGCACATTGGAAAACATTTGAGTAGGAAAAAAACACACGTATTATTTTTTAATCTTCTTCTATATAAATAAGATCGTAAAGACCGTGTGTCTGTACATTGACTATTTTTGCGAAATATCCGTACAGTTATCCGTTTCAGGTGTAATAACGACCATCAGCATATTTTTTTATTTGGTGTCTGTTTGGCTGTTGTTTGTCTGAGTTCTTATAACTTGAAAACTACTGGATATATTTCTATCAAACTTCACATTTAAAATCCACCTGTCCTTGGGTTGGTTTTCAGGCCAATATTATTTCTGAATACCTACATTTACTGGGGGTTTAACCTAAACCGTATCCATGATTTTGCACTCCCACAAAATATGAACATCCTAAATTAATGGAAATCTACCATCCTGAATGGAAATTAATTTCTAAAACATTTTTCTCATGTGCACCATTTCGATAGTGGGATTAATAAGGGAGATATAATTAATGGACGGGTTTTCAGCACAAGTTCCAACGGACTTAACTCAACAGCGGGTGCGTGTAAAGCGTTTTGCTTATAACTTGAAAAATACTGAAGATATTTCAACCAAACATTATATTTAGCATCCACCTGTCCAAAGGTGTAGGTTTTAAAGTCCATAATATTTCAATTTCCCGGAATGGACTGGAATTTTATAGGGAACCGAAGCAGTGATTTTCTTTCCCACAATGTATACAAGACCGACCTGACTGAAAATCGACCAACCTCGACAGAAATCCATTTATAAAACTTTTATTTCATGTGCATTTTTTCGACAAGAGGAATAAGGGAGATATCATAAACGGTCGGTTTTGCAGGCTAAGTCCAGCGAACATAGCCCAAAACGTGTTGTACGTGGAGCAGATTCCTTATTTATCTATATAAATAAAATCGTAACGCCCGCGTGTCTGTACATTGACTATTTTTGAGAAATTTTCGTACAGCTAAACGTTTAAGGGTAGTAATGACCATCTGCATATTTTGTAGCTTTAGTTTCCTGAAAGTCCTAATTTTTATCCCCCTCACCCAAAATTAAGATTGCGGCACAGTTTGCCAGACGAGCTAGAAAATTGAAATTTGGCAAAATTATACGTTTTAGCTCGTAACCCACGGAAAACTTTCAAGTTATTTAAATTTTTCACTTTTTATCCCCGAATAATATCGAAATATGGAGGAAATTTTAATAACAGGGAAGACCTTCGTTCGAGGTATTTTGTGACTAAACGGTAAGTCCTATCACAAAACGGATGGCGCGTTCAATTTGGAGTGATCTACAACTTTGGTCCTATGACTTTTTGTCGTATCCCTTATACGTTAGATTTGTCCCTATTTCTCGAATTTAGGTAAGTTTTGCAAATTTTACACACACATATCATACTTTAAATCACTTGTAGGAAATATAGAACCAACAAATTCTACACGAACATTGGCCCATCCAGTAGCCATGGGAGCCAAATGCTATGTTTGTAGTTGTCATATAATGACCCGAAAAATAATCCACTGTGAGACAAGCTTCCCCAAATATCACCCTATTCAACGTTTCTAACTCAATCTCACCCATGAATACATGAGATAATGGAAAATATCATGGGTCCAGCCATGTAGACCACTAAATACGGAGTCTATTGGCACAATTCGTTTGTCGATTTGACGTGCCGTTTAGCAGCAGTTAATATGTAACTGGAGGTCTGCAATATTATAAACATGCATATACTTTCTATATATATGCACAGGTGTCGATTTGTAGCGATAGAGAAGGATGTTTCTCCCCACATCTACTTTGAGTGGCAGTAGGAATGGGGTCCTTCTCCACCTTCTGTGTAATTTTGTTCAGTATTCCCCTGCCTGGTTGTGTTTGGCTGTAGGCAAGGGTGCACGCCATTATAAACTAATGTACCCATCTAAAATGTAACTGACATTAGGCATAGTGGCCTACTATTTAAATTGAAACTCATCAACTCTGTGTGACTGGCAGTAAGCTGGCTGGAAGTAGGAAAAGGGCCTGCGATTGAGATAACAGCACAACTCAATTTTGACTGGCAGTAGGGAAGTTGCCTGCCATTATAATAAAAGCTCCTCAACTGTAATCTGTGTGGAAGTAGGAAGGGGGCTCGCCATTGTAACGAAAACTCTCCAAATCGATCGTGACAGTGCAGTAGGCAATGGGGCCCGCCATTATAATATAAATTTCCCAAGTCGATTGTGGATTGCAGTAGGCAAGTGAGCCTGCCGTTACCATCACAACTTCGCAACTCACACTTTACATTGGAAACAACGTATGGGGTCCTGCTCATGCTGTTTCTTGGATAACGCTAAGAGACGTACAATTTAAAAAAATGTTATTCACTGCATGAGCAGTAATTTACTTCGATATCCGTATACAATGTAGAGTACCGTAGCGAAGCACCGGTACATTTGCAAGTGTAATATAAATCTATATAACTAACATTATTGTAGAGGAACCGCTGACTGTAAAGTCGTTTACTTTGTAATTGTTTCATATATTTATCCTTTTTAGGTCAACTGAATACCGTATCAATGGTTTTTCAGCTTTTACGTCTGTCTGTTTGTTTACTCGCTTGTCTGTTTGTCTGTTCCACTATTACCGGAAAACGGCTGAACGCATTTCTTCCGAAATTCATATTTGGAATTCAATTATCTAGGAGTTGGTTTAGGTAAGTTTATAATTTGAAATCAATTAACGGCGCGGGTTTTTATAGGAAGACCGAGAGAGTTATTTAATGTTTTCTCATATACTATTGATTTTCCAAAAAATATATATGCTATATGTGGGAAAAGTCCCTTCATATAGTAACTTTTTTGTTCTGTAAATGATGTCATATACTTTTCAAGAGGCGGACAAAACACAACTCTGTTTCCTGCCGCAAGTGATGGACTCCTCGCAGCACGACAGTGAGTTGACCAGTTTCCATAGCAACGTATCAGTCTGCTTACCAACAAGAAGTAACGTAATGCTATGCTCGTTATCATTCGTCTAAACGCCTAGTTGTTCGTTGGGAAGTAGATGAGAGAGGCATCAAGCTGTCGTTCTACTGGATAGTTGCGGGAAACCATTGGAGGTTACAATCGTGTTCGAATAGTGCTACGCGTGTTGCTAACATTTGAACAGTACTGCGGAAGGTAGTGCATTATTTCACACTAAGATTTTCTTCTGACATTTGCTATAATATTTACTCTATTTCTCCTTTATTTCCATTTACTGCTTCAATTTCTCGGATGCTTCTGTGGATTCTGCTTTGCCTCATTTCTACCAAACTTCATATTTGGTGTCTAATCACATAGGAGCTGATTTCAGTCATTTTCTAGTCTTCCTTCGTAATCAATTTCAAAAATCCATGACTGATGTGCTCAGAATTTAGAGAATGAAATTTAATATTACAGTTACATCTACATGAAAGCACGCTCAGAACGTTTTAAGCAACCGTAGGTTCTATGGGATGAACGGAGTCGCACTTCCATTTGACATGCGAAACAAAACTTGGCTAAATGGAATTCGATGGGGAGCTATTGATATTAATGGAGCTATGTAGAAAGGGAGTAGAACTGGCTGAGTAAGGGGGAGATAACGAAGAAGAGGTAGGAGCACTACTATTAATTAATTAATTATACCTCTAATGAACCCGTAAAACGAACATACTGTAGATACAAAGAACACGTACCTTACAACATGAGCTGCACACACAGACCAGGATCAGGTATTGTAGTATTGTATAGGATGGGAACTGCGCGCTGCATGTCAAGTATCACAGTAGTTTACATGGCGAGGGCGCGTTGGGAGATGTGATAGTGGGTAGTGCTCGAGGGTTACGAGGTATGCTATGGTACTCAGAGTTGTAAGATGCGTTCTAGATTCACAAGGAACCCTGTGCATTTTATACTGCAGAAAATCGTGCGGAAATAAATTTAATGTATGCATTTGTGGTATGGCTTTTAGAGCCGGGAGTGACCAAAGACATGTTCGGCTCACCTGGTGAAGGTCTTTCTATTTGACACCCATGGGTAACGTGCGCGTCTGGATGCTGGCCGATGATGGAGATGACGTAGGGAGAGGGTGAAACCCGGTGTCGGCACGTAGTCTACTCCTGTCGAATAACACAAAAGGGGTCTGCTGAAAGCTTTACGTCCCCATCCGACGGACGAATCACGATCAACTGATTCATGTGCCCTCACTCCATATGAACAATTCGGAGGGGTTTGGAATTGAATCCAAGATTTTGGCACGCAGTCTAGTGATTACAAATCGTATACCACCACCTCTCCTACCCTGCCGGCCAACATTCTGATTTTGAACATTTTTTCGACCAATGGGACTCGAACCGGCTAACCACAGCGTATGCTTCTTCAGCCATATACCAGCAACAAGTGGTATTCATGTACTAGTGATAACATTGCGGATACATGGCTGAAGCAGCAACTCATACAAGTGTCCTGTTTAGAACCTTCGAGTTCCATCCTCGAAGTTTATGTTACTTCGTTATTTCTTCACATAAATAAGTTACCAAAAAGGTATCCACAAATACTGCGGTATCACGCTCATCGGTCGTATAGTTAGACTTTCTTCACTAAGTATAACATGTTTATAACTTCATGTTTTCAAAAGTACTATATGCTTCTATGAATATAGATCCTTTAATATAGATCCTTTCATGATGTATTTTCTATTAATTGTATTCTTAGTATTAGTTTCCCTTCGAACTGACTCAGGTATTATTTTTGTGATGTGATAGGACAGGTATAGGATTTGTAAGGAAGCAACCGTAGCGTTAATTAAGACATAGCCTGATGTGAAAACAGGGAACCTACGGAAAATCATCCTCAAAGCTGCCTACTGTGGCATTCGAACCCACTATCACCTGAATGAAAGATAACAATTACATGCATCAAGGCGCGTAGCTATCCCACTCAGCATATTATAACGTTTCATATGGAAAGCTGTTTCAGAAACCTTCTTTGTAGCTGTGTGACTATGATACCTGTGCGCATTCAAGCCATAGCTGAATGAAAATTATCTGCTCGAACGTAAAATATTCGATTAGACTCAACGTCTACACAATGTTCATTCATGTTACATCCTAGTGGTTTTAAAAGCGTACTTGTTGGACGTTATTCCTAATAAATGTGAGCGGAACTATACAAAGTAGTAACTCATTTCTAGTTCAGAATTTTAACTTGTTCATATATAACGATCATAAACTTCTCTCTGCTATACACCGCAACTAACAATAAAATTCTCCCATTGTATACTTTATCATACAAAACTCGTGTTCTGTCCAGTCAATACTCAGAAATGATTTATTTTTGAATCCTTCTCTCATTGGTATATCACGTAATACATTTTGTAGCAGCACTCTCCTACTCTTTCTAGAACTAACTGCAGTGCAATAGCTGCAGTTATTGTGGAGTCCGTGGCAGCGTTTGGACAGTGTTAGGCCAAAATTGTATAGTAATAGCTTCAATAAGAATACACGAGATCCAATCGGAGCTCGTCACAATGTCTTACAAATAATTCGTTTGTCATTCAGGAATTAGGTTATGGCAGATGTTGAGGAAAGAAGGGATGGAGGAGGATAAAGGGAACGTGATATTTTTCACGTTGGTACCAGCAATATAGGGCAAGCAGGAATGTGTACCAACGTGTGGTCTCAGGTTATGACAGCACGGGGCATGTTCAAGGGAGTAAAGATTGTTATCTGATGATACTATAAAGGGGGATTTTAAACGGAGGATAATCGGAGATTAAAATGAGATAATGAAGTGGGTATGTGGGAAACTGGGAATGGGATTTGTAGATCCTTGTTGGTGGGTAGGAGATAGGGATCAGCGCTCAGATGGCCTTCACATGAAACACAGGCGTACGTATAAATTAAAGAGTTTGCGTACAAGGGTTATACGGAGGTACACTTAGAGAAAATATGCAAATATGTAAACAGCCCATGGAATAGATTGATAGCAATTTATTTTTGAAGAGTGTGAAAACAAGTATGTACCATCAAATGTGGTAGCGAATTGTCAAAACCCACTGTGTTATAATAGTTAAATAAAGGTATTTAGAAGGAGGTTCAGCCTGGAAGGAAATAAATTTAGGAATTATTGTAATAATAAGGATAAATTGAAGCAACTTATCAAGAAACTGAATTAAACGAAGAATTCAGTTAAGGATAACATGACGATATTCGTAACTGGTAATCATATGAAACACAATGGAAAGATGTGTAGAGGTACCGTATTCTAAGAAGAAACAGGTTCCAGGAAGGAAATTCCAGAAATCATTAGTGAACAAGGGGAGTGTATATGTGAGGACTTGCAGAAGGCTCAAGACTTTAATCAGCAGTAAGTAAAGATAGTTGGACACAAGAACAATAACCAGGTAGAAGTGACTAACACTAGTGAAGAACTGAAATTTACCAGTTATGATATATAAATCATAAAAGAAACGAAAGTTAAAAAAGCGTCTGGAATTCATAAGATTTGGGGGATATACTAAGGGCTATTGGTTGGGACATAGTCTCAAATCAATAATATGAATGGGTGAAAACCATAACGGTATAAGTAACATTTTAGACATTCAGAGAAAAAGACATTTAAACATCTTCAACACTCATATAAAGCAATGTATTTGTAGTTATACCACCCATCACTAGAGCGCAGAATATTACCGCTATCACTTGTATCCCCTGGTTGGTGAAAGGGTACATCCTCCTGGAGTTACATCCTGCACTTAACTCATTTTTTAAAGAAATGTCACTTATACCGTTATGGTTTTCACCCATTCATATATACATATAATTACTGTTTGCATGAAGGAGCTGTACAAAATAAATGGAAAGTTGCTAAGCAGCCCCAATGTACAAAGCAAAGGGTGAAAAACATAAACTGGGTCATTTACAGGCCAGTCAGCTTGACTTGTGTTGGATGAAAATTCTGGGGAACCATTATGTTTGATCATATTGGATACGTTTGAGAAATTACTCACTGATTTTACAGAAGGTAGTTTAGGCACAGAAAAAGTTATTCCAGCAAGGTTCAACTTGCAGGATTAATGAAAAATGTTTTTTCATGACGTCATATGGATTGTATCGCTAATGGCATATCTATGGCATTTTACATGGTAACATCATGGCAGAATACTGATGACATTGAGGGCTACTGGACTGGAAAAATGAGTGATAGAATGGGCGGCTAATTTTTTTTATTTTTTAAAATATTTTTTTTAGGGAATTCCAGTAGTTGAAGCAAGGCACTGTTATTGGTCCTCTGCGTTTTCGTAAGTATATAAATGTCATGAGTAAAGAAGGGAATCACAGATAAGGCTTTTCACAAGTGACGGTATACTGTGTAGAGTAGTAAATATTTTTTCAGAGTTGTAAGCGACTGCAAATAGACCTCGAGAATGTTGTGAGATTGCTGTCTCCGTTTGTTATGATAGTAAATGGGGTGAAAATTCAGACGTTGAGTTTCACAAAGAAGATAAGTTATCTCTGTTGTAATTACTGTGTTGGTGGATTGAAAAACCTCACTGGCATCACTGTAAGTAACTAGGTGTTATCTTCATTGGGATAATGGCATTAATTGGGTTATATATTGCACTTGGAATATTGTAAATATACAAACTCTTCACAATCTGTGGCATATGAGTAATTAATGTACTCAAAGTAACAATTTACACTGTGTTTCACTACTTATATGTTACAAGTGTAACACTGCACCACAAATAAAAATGTTGCACAACTTCACTTAACCGTGCGAACAACGACACGTCTGAATGGTCAGAGAACACAGAAGATAATAGCTAGATAGTCGTCAATCCAACTTCTTTTATGCTGAAGAGGGTAAAAAACAAGGGTGGGAGGTAACCACGCCTACTTCTTGGATATCGTTCCGGTAAAAACCGTTTGTCGGAATTGATTTGCGTATCAAAAGATAGCTCTGACCTTCTATATCCTTCTGATCGCATCTTATTCCTGTATGCTCGTAGATTTGATCATAATCATCAAAGCGTCACCTAGCACTTTTTAAATGGTTGACACTAAGCCTTAGCAAAACTCAACATAGTCTCACCTCGCCAGACTCATGACGACTTCTCGTAATTCACCGCACCCACACACATCGCGTAATTGATGATACGTTAATTGGAATATGTTTTGCTGTCATAATTAACTAAAAACTTCTCTGATTATGACGAAATCTTACTTATGAATATTCGGTGCGTATGTCAGGATTCACGTGATTAATATTATTGTTCTCACCGATGAAAATTTCGAAACAAATGAAGGTTTTGGCTGGCATTACTGAATACACCAACAAATATTTACGGAATTACATCTCCCTAGGTTAACCCGACTTAATTAAGTACATCCCACTGGCTGTCATGTGACCTTTGCCTCTTCTAACTCACTCCCAGAAGAGAGAGAGAAAACTTCTAATTGCTGGCTAACGTATGACTCACTTTCGTCATTACGCGCGAAGAGACATTCGTCCCTTGAAGCGGTGGTGAATCGTTCGTGTCCCGTGTAGTGCTAGAGTCTGCTAGTTATGCGACTAATCATCATAGAATGACGCAGGAAACGACATATTATTATTACAGGGTGTCCCGATATGTTATCTACAGTAACGTGAACGGTCACATCATAAATGTTACTAATATCTTCATGTGATTATGAAGGTATAGTCCTTAGAGCTTGTTGTAGGAGAGTGCGTATAAGCTACTGGGAAGACTCCAGTCGGAAAAGGTTCCTGTGTATGGGACCCTTATTAGGATTACTCAAAGCGAGAACTGGATATGGTCTAAAGGACAAGAGCACAAATTGTTCTGGGTTATTTCTGATAGAGGAGTAGAGTTACGAAAAATTTGCAAGCTTTGGGTTGGGAGAACTAGATATTAGAAGAAGAACCGCTCGATAGAGTGGTAGGTTCCGAGCTGTCAGTAGAGAGCTGGCGCGGACTGACGTTAGTAAAGGAATAAGCCTGATGATGTTTGTTCTTGAAAGGGGCCTAAAATCGAATGTCATCGACCCAGAATAAGCTTGAATGCAGTTTTCAATTATATAAAAAAATCAGTTTGGAATTAAATAGGACAAATCTGAGTAGTATGAGCTATGTATGTTCTAAAGTAATGGGCGTTGAGTCAACAGCAGGGTTTTTTTTTTTTGCTATTGGCTTTACGTCGCACCGACACGGATAGATCCTACGGCGACGATGGGGCAGGAAAGGGCTAGGACTGGGAAGGAAGCGGCCGTGGCCTTAATTAAGGCACAGCCCCAGCATTTGCATGGTGTAAAATTGGAAACCATGGAAAACTATCTTCAGGGCTGCCGACAGTGGGGTTCGAACCCACTATCTCCCGGATACTGGATACTGGCCGCACTTAAGCGACTGCAGCTATCGAGCTCGGTGAGTCAGCATTTTACCACGAGGTCATTGACCCCTAGTTCAGTGGTAAGGTTCTGTCGATACGAGAAGGACGTCATTGACCCCTAGTTGAGTAGTAAGGCTATGAAGGTTCTACACAATTGAACGCGGAAAATCGTCATAACCTTGCGTATGAGAACAGGCCTAAACTCGCAGACTCCATTGGATAGGCCTAATTGGTCAGGAAATTATCTGGGGTGCTTTTGACCCCATAGGTGAGGTCATTACGTCATACGCATACGTACAAGGGCAATGCTAACGACACTAGCCAACCTGGAATGTTCTTGACCGCTAGGTGAGGTTATGATGCCATACCTTTACGTACGAGGGCTATGCTGACTTCGCGGGCCACTTTGGAGGAGGCGAATTGTACGGAGCCCCCTTGGAGGAGCCGAGTCGGAAAGGTCACGGGCCCTTTTGGAGGACCGAATCCATAGGGCGCCCATGGAGGAGTCATAAATCTGTTAGGACCTACAGACGAGGTTAAGACGTCATTATGACGTGTTAACATAAACTGGCGCCCGAACGCTAACCTAACCTCACACACAGGCTCCCCTTGGAGGAGTCCAAGCGGTTAGTTGACTGGTAGTTGAGGTTATGACGTGTTAACATACCCTCGCCATGAAACACGCCAACCTAACCTCAGACGGAGGAGCCGAACTAGTGAGGTGATTTATAGGTGTAGTTAACACGTGTGTTAACCTAACCTTGGCCACGAACGGTAACCTAACCTCACACATGCTCTTTGTCGTCTCCCCCTTGGAGTATTGACGGAGCAGTGACGTAATAAGAGCGGGCGATTTAATAATGCATGCTTATCTTTACATAACCGGACACGCAGGTCTTCTCCTGACAGAGCTGTGACGTCACAGCGTGGGTGATTTGAAATGTGGACTGCTTGCTAAGGGTGCATGACGTTATAACCTAACGCGTGTCCATTCGTTGTCCCGTTTCACTATGAAAGTTTGTACGAGGTGTGATCTAAAACGTTTAAAGAGTTATTGGTTTCAGTTTCGGAAGTGAACTTAATCGATGGGTCGACTGCATTAAATTGTTCAAGGGTGAAATCCCCTTAGTAACATAGTGATATATTAAAGCAAAAGTACCATCTATATAACTCGTCCAGAACACAACTCCTTTGATTTCGTTATGAATCTTGGTTTTTTCCAAATGGACCAAGTAAATTTCTGCCATTATGACTGAAGCTGGTGCGCCCATAGGGAGACTATCTTGCTTATAGAATTAAAAGTGAAATAATTGTTAGAAGTTACAAATTCTAAAATATTTAAGAACTCTTCAATTTTCTGTGTGCTTAATTTGCTTTGTTTCCGAAAATTATCTTTGATTATCTTTAAGGTTTTTGTGACCGGTTTTACGTTGCACGTTGTAATTGGGTTTACACCTATTAGTCTAAGAATGTCAGTACTAAGGAAAAAGGGCAAATTCCTTAATTACTCTATAATTAACGCCCATGCACTAACAGAAGAATCTAAGGAAGAAGAGAAAGAATTGTTCTATGAAATTTTGGAAAGAACATATGACGGTTGCTCAGGCCATGACATTAAAATAGTTGCTGGTGATCTAAATGCTCAGGTGGGAAGGGAACAGATATATAAGCCAACAATTGGTCCCCACAGCAAACATACTGTAAGTAATGATAATGGTATGAGACTTATATTATTTGCAGCATCTTGAAATATGGTTGTGGGCTCCTCATTGTTCCCACAATTGAAATTGGGAATTGAAACAAGATATAAAAGATCTCCTTGGTTTGCCACTGAGTGTGAAATAGCAACAGAAGAGAAGAACATGGCATACAGAAGGACATTACAATCAAATTGTACAAGAAGAATGAAGGAAGTTTATAAATAAAAACGGAGGATTGAAAAGAAGATCCATCAGAGGAAAATAGAGAATGGATGAAGGCAAATATCGAAGAAATGGAGCTTTTGAGAAATCGAAATGAGGCGAGGAAATTGGAACGTGGACATCACCGGACGGAAACATATTTAACCAGATTGATCATGTGTTGATAGATGCAAGGCACAAGTCAGATCTCTTGGATGTGAGGAGTCTCAGACACCCAAATATAGACTCAGGCCACTTCCTGGTACGTGCGCGATTTAGGGCTAGAATATCCAGTGCATTCAAAGGAACCCGAACCAACATAACAAAATACAATATAACAGCTATAGAATCATCTGAAGTTAAAAAAAAAAACAATACCAGGAGAGGATAATACAGATCTTTGAAAATACTGAAGAATGCATTGAGTATCAGTGGGAAATGATTAAAAATGCAGTGGAGACGTAAGGAAATGAAACACTGGGAATTGAAACAAGATATAAAAGATCTCCTTGGTTTGACACTGAGTGTGAAATAGCAACAGAAGAGAAGAACATGGCGTACAGAAGGACATTACAATCAAATTGTACAAGAAGAATGAAGGAAGTCTATAAAGAAAAACGGAGGATTGAAAAGAAGATCTATCAGAGGAAAATATAGAGTGGATGAAGGCAAATATCGAAGAAATGGAGCTTCTGAGAAATCAAAATGAGGCGAGGAAATTTTACAGAGAGGTAAATGCTGCACGGAAACACTTCTGAGGCAAAACTAGCCTGATAAAGGATGAAACAGGAAAAATTGTTAGCGAGGGGAAAGAGATATGTGAAAGATGGCGGAAACATTTTTATAGACTCCTGAATTTCTGAATGATAACAAGACCCTCAATTGATGCGCAAGTAAAAAATGACCCTGACGAAAATATAGGTCCACCAACTTTAGAAGAGGTGATAACTGCCATGAAGAAATTGAAGAATAACAAGGCAACAGGAACACGTTATATTCCAGCGGAACTGCTCAAGCAAGGTGGCAATGAATTGGAACGGACTTTCTTAAAAATAGCTACTTTAGTAAGGGATGAGGAGAAAATGCCTCAGCAATGGGGAGAAAGAATTAAATGACCTGTATATAAGACAGGGGATCAGCTTGAGTGTGATAGTTATTGAGGAATTACGCTACTTAACTAGGGATATAAAGTATTCTCCCACATTCTATTTGACCGTCTTTTCCAAATTGTTCAGAGAAAGACTGGGATTTATCAGTGTGAATTTATCCCAGGAAAGTACACTATAGATCATTTTCACTTTAAGGCAAATTTTAGAGAAGACAATCGAATTTGGGATTGGCACGCATCACCTCTTCATTGACTACAAAGGAGCGTATGTCAGTACAGAGAGATAGCAATTGTACCATGCTATGATTGAACTGGGAATTCCTGGAAAATTGGTAAGGCTGGTGAGAATGACAATGAGTGGGACACGAAGTAGCTTAAGAACGGGAGGAATGATGTCTGACATTAAATATTCAGAATGGGGTACGGCAGGGAGACGCGCTGGTATGTCTCCTTTTTAATGTTGCCTTGGAGAAGGTGATGAGAGATGCAAATTTCCTGAATAGGGGAACAATTTTCTATAGATCAGTGCAGATGCTTGCTTATGCCGATGATACAAATATAGTGGCAAGAACTCGAAAGGCAATGGAAGAGACATTCGTCGCCCTGGAACAGGCCAGTAGGAAAATGGGACTGAACATCAACCAGCAGAAAACTAAATGTATGGCTGCTGGGAAAGCACATAAAGAGAACATGCCACCCTCAATAACCATGCGCAATTACACCTATGAGAGAGTTGAGTTTAAATATCTGGGATGGGCAGTCGCCTACTCAAATGATATCTCTCATGAAAATAAACAGAGATTAATAGCAGCCAACAGAGCCTATTTTGCTCTAACAAGGCTTCTCTCCTCAAGGCCCTTGACCCGTACCACTAAATTAACCATCTATAAAACACTTACAAGACTTGTGCTTACATATTCCTCGGAAACTTGGCCATTAACAGCAAAAGATATTGGCATGTTGGATGCCTTCGAAAGAAAGATACTTCGAAGAATCATCGGCCCAGTCTGTGAAAGAGGAACATGGAGGAGAAGATACAATAATTAATTGTACAACATTTATAAAGACTCACCTATTAGAAGAATAGTGAAATCAGCCAGATTGAGGTGGGTCGGGCATGTAGAACGAATGAGTGATACGGAAGTACCTAAAAAGATATTAAATGGAAATCCAGGGGGACAGAGAGGACGAGGTCGACCGAGAACTAGATGGATGGATGGAGTTACGGAAGATCTTCGGGAAATGGGCTATAGGAATTGGAAAGTTTTAGCATTGGATCGAGACAAATGGCGGAAGATTGTTGAAGATGCCAAGGTTCACAATGAATTGTAAAGCCATAGAAGAAGAAGCAGAAGAAGAAGAGGAAGAAGATGTTGGAATGCATGTTTTTATGCGAAAAGAATACATTTTATGATGCGGTTGTAAAACTAAGTTTTTGGTCAATTTACACAATTTATATAATTTATAATAGAGCTGGGGTTCTCGAATTTGCAATCTATTTTAAAAATTTGTGAATAAATTTGGGAGCTTTGTAAGTCGGGCTGTTCCTATTGTTAACAATGGCTCTTATGGGAATGTCTGCTTTATGTATCTTGGACGATGCTTTTGTTGTAGGAATACTGGGGTTCATGTTGATTAATTTTTGAGAATGGTAGTCACTATGAAGGAAGAATGATTCAGTATTTGTTTTAATCTTTTCTGAATATTATTGGTTGGAGATTTTAAATCAATTTAAGTGAATTTTCCGAAAAACAGTTTCAGTTTTATGAACATAGGTCACCTTGTTCATAATTACTGTAGCATTGTCCTTTTCCGCTTTCGTGACTATCAAATAATTCACATTGATTTTCTGTTTCAAAGAATCATTGGTCTCTTTTGGGAATACAGGAGCTGTAGATTTATTGATTTCAATTAGGTTGGAAAGATTTTTACGAAAATTGAATCTAATTTCTATTTGATGATCGACTGACAATTTCTGTATAGCATTCTGAGCTTCAGTTGTAATGGCAACGGCATCTTTTAATTTAAAGGCAGTTGACCAATTAAACTTAGGGTCTTTTTCCAAGATCTTAATATCTGAGGTGCTGAGTTGGACGTCGGAAAGATTTATGACAGGGTCGTCAAACTCCAAGTTTCCGGGAGGGACTCATTTGTATGCCTACTGTGTGAAGGCGAATTTTTACTTACCTTGCAAGTATTTAGGCTGATGTTGACCACCAAGAAGGATGAAAAATGTCCTGACATTTGTTAATCGCTAATTCAACAAAAAACGTTTATTGCTGTAAAGGTGGAACCTTTGACTGTACCTTTAAAAAACAATACTAACGACAATACGGGATTTGCAATGAAATTCATTTTATGCAATTTGTGAGTTAATTATTAATTTTGTTAGATAACTATTGAGTGCATCAGCAGATATCGTAAACATGCTAACAACAATGAAAGAGTGCGATGATCTTTGATCTTCCTTCAAATATAGACTACTTAATCCGGGATAAAATTCGTGAACGTGGGATCATGAGTCGGACGTTCTACTGGTGATCCACCCAGGCAGATACTTTTTACGTAAAAGATTAAGTGTTTCAACGTCGTACCGACTCAGATAGAAACTTTGACGACAAAAGTCTGGTATGGGAAGGAAGTGGTTATGACCTTAATTTAGATACATCCGCAGAATTTTGTCTCATGTGAATATAGGAAAACATGGAAAACCATAATCAGGGCTTCCTATGATGGTATTCCAAACCACCATCTCTTAAATGCAAACTAACAGCTATACAGCCCTAACTGTGCAGCCAACTTGCTCAGTAAAATATTTATTGGGATAAGTATATATTTACTATGAATAGTCGCGCAAATAATGAATGGTACTGTATGTTCCTCACACTGATATTTCATCAGATTTAACTTATTATCAAAATTCTCCCCTCTATATAGATACAAATCCTGAAGATTCCATAGTTTCTGAGGAAAGTGTACCTGTTTTTTTATATTGGTTTTAACGTTGCACTAACTGATCGGCGGTTTTGGGCGATGCAAGGATGGGAAAAGTCTATGGCTGGGAAGGTAGTGGACGTGGCCTTAATTAAGATACCTCCCCAACATATGCCTGGTGTGAAATTGGAAACCACGGAAAATCATTTTCTGGGTTGCCGACGGTGGGATTCGAACTCCCCATCTCTCGAATGCAAGCTCACAGCTACGCGCCCCTTCCCGCGTGGTGAAAAATGCATTTGTGATGGTTTGATACAATGCCATGCGCTCTTTCTTTCTTTTAAGTGAATTTTCGTATGTGTGTGGTGGGCCAGAAGCCACGATTGAAAATATTTAATGTTATTGCATTTAGACAAGAAGCTACATGAAGGCAAACAAATGTACCGTATTTAACTGAAAAAAAATATATATGCAAGAATGGAATAAGACAGAAATGAATGTTCTTACATATTTAATACTCTCTCAGTAGACTGACCATCATTCTTGGCGCAGAGACGGATTTGCTGAAATTTACGTCTGCTTGCCCGGCACAACAGTTTCGGAGTGATCATTCTCTTCTTTCAGCTCTTCAACGAAAGTCATACGAGTTGCGGAAATCTTTTCCTTTAAGAAGGATCGCAGCCAATTATCCCGCCTTGTTAAGTCCGGACTTCTGGGCGGCCATTTACTGCCCTCCACGTCCAATCCTTAACGGAAACTGGTTGTTCAACCAATCTCGAACAGGAGTCCGGTAGTGTACAGGGCACCATCCTGTTCCATAACTACGTCTCTCAGCAGGCCAGCTTTGTCGAGTTCAGGTAACAGCCAGTGAGATAACATCTGGTAGTATGGTTCTCCTTTCACAGACCCATCGAATAAATATGGCCCGATGATAAGGTAACTGGCAACACTGGCCCATAACATAATATGAGGCGGGTGTTGCTTAATTTCTTCGTAATAATGAGGGTTGTCTTTCGCCCAGATAGAATATACACATTTCGAGACGGGGAGCTACGACGAGCCGCTAATGTTGGAAAATCTGCAAGTAATTGTTCACTCGAATCACGTCACGTATTTATATCGTGATCACATAATTCAGGATGCTGCCGGGTCAAAATGAACCTTCATCCCATAACGCATGGAGGTTCTGGGAATGTCCATCTCCGCCGACCACTCGCTTTCTTGTCGATTTTTCTGGCGAACGAAGCAATGATGCATTTAAGCGTTCAGTGCCCGGCTCCATGGCTAAATGGTTAGCGTTCTGGCCTTTGGTCACAGGGGTCCTGGGTTTGATTCCCGGCAGGTTCGGGAATTTTAACCATAATTGGTTAATTCCCCTGGCATGGGGACTGGGTGTATGCACCGTTTTCATTATCAGTTTATCCTCATTACGACGTGCAGATCACCCACGGGCGTCAAATCAAAACGACCTGCGCCAGGTCCCTCTGGAGGCCACACGCCATTTATTTACCGTTCAGTGACTTCATTAACGTTCTTTCTTTCCAGTTCCCGAAGATTAGCCTCCGTTCTGGCTTCTTTATTGAAACGATTAAAAAAGTGTTCACCGGGCAAGTTGGCCGTGCGGTTGGAGTCGCGCAGCTGTGAGCTTGCATCCGGGAGATAATGGGTTCGAATCCCACTGTCGGCAGCTCTGAAGATGGTTTTCCGCGGTTTTTCATTTTCACACCAGGCAAATACTGGGGCTGTACCTTAATTAATGCCCCGGCCGCTTCCTTTTCACTCCTAGGCCTTCCCTATCCCATCGTCCCCATAAGAACTATCTGTGTTGGTGCGACGTAAAGCAATTAGCAAAATAAAAAAGTGTTCCCTAATTTTATCATATGTCTCACCCGTTCGTTTTTTTCCATGCATCCATACGCTAAGAAAAAGACGTTCTTCAACTGTGAATTTGCTTGTATCCGCACTTAAAACACATGTTTACAACAGTATTATCTTGGTAGGAGTCGCCAGAAGCACAAGCAAAGCAGAACACGATCACAGGCCGTATTTTCATGGTATGACGCATAGGATTTACCGCCTGCATTTTGGTAATTTGAATGACCTGTATCAGAAGACAGGCGGGAAGGATGAACATTATTCTCAACCTAGAACACACTTTTCCAGATCCATGTAACAGCGAAATAATATCTTAAGCTAGTTGAAATACTTTCCGGTTATGACTTTTGGCCCACCCTGTATATATATGTATGTACAGTGCATTGATGATATAAAACGGCATTGAAAACAACAACAACTATTACAACTTCAAGAAAGAAACTATCAGTTCAATTTCGGAAACGAGAACATGGAGGAATGTTGAAACTCAGTCTCTGCTTTGAAAGCAGGAGCCGAAGTTTATCAGGGACCAGTATATAGAGCAGACTACGTAAGCAGAAAGGACTTGCCTGGCGTGCCATTTGCAGTGGTTGCTCTGTGGGTTGGAGACACAAGCAAAGAATTGTGTGGTCACACTGCTAACGTGCGTGTGTATGTGAGTGGTTTCCCGGGGAAACAGTTCGAGACTGGAATTGGACACTGTTGATAATGAACCAGGTGACCAAGCCCGCCACGCTCTTGTACTGCCTGCCACCCACTTCCCTGTCGCCCTTCGGGTATAAGCCTTTAGCTGTGCTCTCTAAAGCTGATAGAATCGACCTAATGTATACTCATGCTAAGCAGTCTGGAAGAGAATCAGTGTGTAGGCGATACACAGTATCTCGTATTCAAAGACAGAATAACGGACCCATTACTGGTATTTCGCTGCACTACTACGAACATTTCAGTGGATTCATAGAAACACATCTCTTAATGACATTATAACAGAAGTTCAATGCAATGTAATAATAATAATAATAATAATAATAATAATAATAATACAAAAATCGTATAACGTTCCCTTTACAGGTAACGGTCGTGTGATATACTAAATTGTAGAAATTATATTCTAAGAGGTTATGGTTTTTAAGCAGTCTTAAGTTCCCACCTACTATGCCATGATAAAGTCTTGTTGCCTTAGGCATATGCACTGAGTACCAAACCGCCATTACTTTTATATTAATACAAAGCTGAAACAAGGAATCATGGTATAGTTATAGAAGTAGAAATTTATCAAATAAATAGTTCTTTTCTCTATTTCTTTCTTTCTTTCTTTCTTTCTTTATTTATTTCTCTTTCTTTCTTCCTTCATCGTATTTCCGACACCTTAGAGGGGGTCATTGCTTCGATTGATCTCAGATATGTGGAGCTGACCCAGTTTTATAGCCGAATACCTTTCCCAAGGCTATTGGGAGCTTCTTTGGTGTTCGATAGTGTGATGCATCATGCAGGCATGTACAGTAAACTAGGACGTACAAAAGAATCTGATCCCCGATCCACATAAATTAATCACACGGGGCAAAAACACCAAGTATGACTAGGAATAGAACTTGGAACCGTCTTGGAGAACACAAGAAATCATGACGAAAAGAGGTTACATGACGCTGAATTTATTTGATGCAGTGGCGTGATGACCTATAGATGATTACATGGTCACACAGTAACAAAATTAGTATGCTCACCGATGGATCACGCGTTTGAATAAAATAAGTCAGTATTTGAAACAACATTGACTGAAAAATGTATTTTTATTGGACAAACTGAACACAGTCGGGGTCAGCACTTGGCAAGCCCACAAACTCATTCAACCACAGATATTTTTTTCACTTTATCAAAGCATGTTCAGAGTAATATTTACCTCTAATTTAGGAATGCGAAGTCATAGTGAAAGAATAATAGATTTTTTAAATTATTGTTGTATTCTGACATCCTCTTAAACAAGAAACAACTCATATTGATATTAATTTTTCACAAAAATCGTGACAAATGGCCCGCAGATGCGTGCAAATCCTCATGGTATTGTTATAAAACTGCATTACGACTGGAAGGTATTTGCTTACAGTAGTATAGTAAATGTTTCCAAAATGAAAAATAATGTGGTGTAGAACGATATTCGTCAGAAATACCAGTTATAACTTTGAAATCCACAATTAGTAAAGACTAGGGGAATTAACAAATAGTATCAATAGAAACATTCTGGTGTTATCATATAGCTGATTTCAATAATTCTCTATTTTCAATTAATTCTTACACTCCCTTAATGGCTACTTACTAGGAGATGTAATATTGTACAAATACTACATGTTTGCCATTAACTAAGTGTATGCTGGGCTGAGTGGCTCAGACGGCTGGGGCGCTGGCCTTCTGATCCCAAGTTGGTAGGTTCTATCCTGGCTCAGTCTGGTGTTATTTGTAGGTGCTCAAATACGTCAGCCTCTTGTCGGTAGATCTTGTAAATCTTGAAGTCCCGTACCTATAACTGCGATATCAAGAGTCACGTAAAACAACAAAGCGCATGTCATTTTATAAAGATTTACTCTATAAAATCTATATCTATATCTATATCTATATCTATATCTATATCTATATCTATATCTATATCTATATCTATATCTATATCTATATCTATATCTATAAATCTCTTTAAAATAGTTATTCATGCCAATCCTCAAGACCCAGTTATTAAATCACTTTGCATGGTTGAGAAATCCGAATATCCTATTACAACACTAATACTCAAGCATGATTTACTACATCTACGCGCATTATATCAGACTCTGCAATAACACTGAAAGATATCAGATATTTTTTGCTCTCTCGGGTATGAGGAACATGCCACTAATACCAGTCAACAATAACAATAAGACCAGCAAAATTATTCTGTATGGACAAAGATAATTTATTTACAATGGACTACACACCTGACACAACTCATGCTGCTATTAAGTTGTCACAAAATTCACACCTCACTCCACTTCACTTATAAGGTAAGAAAATTACCACTGAACTGCATTCTCCTCACTGTAAACGGTCAGCAGAGAAATTGGCTCTCGAGCCGAAAGATCTCTGCTAATATTGCTTAAAGAGGCACCTTTAAAAAATTACATGGCTTTTAGTAGAATGCTAATTTGGATTGTTGTTTGAAAATTGGCCATTATTTTACCCGTTTCAGACGCATAACTTCATCATTAACCATTAGTACGATACATAAAGTGTTAAAATATAAGACAATTTAATTTCTTATTTTGTTCGTAGTTAATTGTAATATTAACTTCATGAATGAAAATGAAAAATGAAAACCTACAACCTGTTTTTCAGTCTTTTGACCGGGTCAGGGATGTAATGAATGAACCATATATAGGCTATTATTACAATGGGGTCGCCACTCCCGAGGTGATTATTAATTACTGATAAATGCTATGAAATGATAATGGAGAGTGTTGCTGGAATGAGAGATGACAGGAAAACCGGAGTACCCGGAGAAAAACCTGTCCCGCCTCCGCTTTGTCCAGCACAAATCTCACACGGAGTGACCGGGATTTGAACCACGGTATCCAGCGGTGAGAAGCCGACGCGCTGCCGTCTGAGCCACGGAGGCTCTAACTTCATGAATATTGTTGGTAATTTATGATAGGCCTACCTTAACCAGATAAATTGCGTTCTATGGTATTCTCACCTGGTGATTACTTCAGCAATTCATTAATGATACTCTCGAAATAGTGATTCCGGATCATGTAGGGGAGAGGAAATAATAATAATAATAATAATAATAATAATAATAATAATAATAATAATAATAATAATAATAATAATAATAACGGTGACATCAAAAGAGCTACAAAATTCAAGTACCTAGGAGAGATTTTGAATCCAAACATGATTGAAAAAGCAGCAATTCAAGAACGTGCAAGAAGGATGGAAACTGCATTTACAGTAGATTATGTCAAAACACCTACAAATCTATGTCACTGTCCTACCAGGCCAAAATTCAAGCACTACAGCACGATAGTCAAACTTGAATGTTTATACGAAGCTGAGACAATAGCCAGGAAGGGACTCTCAGATTTGGAAAAGAAAGAAAAGAGGTTCCTTAGAAAGGTTCTTGAACCCAGAAAATCATCAGACAAGTTTACGTTTCGCATGAGACCAAACCAAGAACTATACCAACAATTTGAAAACATCACCCCCACAATGAAAAATAGGAGATTGACGTTCTACGGACATATTAAAAGGATGGGATCAGAGAGACTCGCCAACAGGATTCTCATCTTTCAAGAGAACAGGAAGACACAAGTCCCACGGGTAAAAGAAGTCCACCGAGATTTAGAAAAATGTGGAATCACGGCAGGAGGTATAACAAACAGAAAAATCTTCAGGCAGAGAGTTGAGGAGGTGAAAGACCTAGCTGATGAGAAAACGAGGAAGAATAGAGTAATCTCGGCAGAAGAACGAGCACGAGCAAGCCAACGTATGAAGGAATACTGGCGAAAGAGAAAGGAGAAAGAACTTGAGAAAGCAATGGAAGTTGCGTAATCGCATCCCATAGATGGCTGAAACGAAAAGAAGAAGAAGAATAACGGCGCAAGGACGTGAAACATGATTATCTTTGATCAAAACTTGGGGATCACCGAAGTTTCTACGAAAAGCCCACACTGAAAACAGGCAAAAAGTGTACTGAAGAGAAAAAGGAAACTCACCGATGACAAATGCGAGAATAATGAGCAAAGGTTTAAGATCATAGAAGAAAACAGTAGGTATGCCCTGGTCAATAGCTGGTCGATTTTGAAATAAATAATACATTCCCTCGCATGGGGTTGCCGTCAGTAAGAACATCCAGTCGTAAAATGCTTGATGATGATGCTTGTTGTTTTAAGAGGCCTAACATCGAAGGTCATCGGCCCCAAGTCGTAAAATGGGGCCAAAGCCAAATTAAACGGCGACCACAAAAAAACTGCGAAAGAGAACAGGAGTAATAATGCACGTATCTTCATTACTCCTTTCAGCGTTCAGTCTGCAAGCCTCGGTGAATTTGCTATCCACTTCCACAAACCTATGTTTGTAAACAATTCTGTGGCCTCGTACATATCTTTCATCTTTAAATCATTATAAACTAAGACTCTCATGTCCGAGTCCATTATACTTGTAGGTAACCTGTCATCCTCCATTCGCCTCATATGGACCCATCACTAAAGCAGTTTTATTCGTACAGCTTCATCCATCAATTTCATTCTTGGCTTATTTTTCCTCATTCCGAGTTCCCCCCTGCTATTGGCTCCACCAGTTTGTACCACAATCATTCTCGCTACTTTCATGTCTTTTTCTTTATTACAAACTTGCTGATGTACCCGTGCTTCGCTACGGGATTCTACATTGTATATACAGAATTCTAGGTTAGGTAGTGTACACGTTGTGAGCAAGACTGTATTAAATTGTATAGTTCTTAATGTTACCCTAGAAACGTGACGGGAAAATCACCAAACGTCTTTTCTCATATGAAGACTGGGTTAGGGAATTTTCATTGTAATGGTAGGTCCGCTTGCCTACCATCAGTCACCACAAGGTTGGGGAATTTCATTATAATGGCAGACACTCACTCTCCACCTGCCTGTTTACATCCTCAAAAAGACTGTCTTAGTGGTTTTTCCCAACTGAAAGAAACATAGGTCACATTACAATGACGTCAGTAGGAATGGCGGGAGTTAAAGCAATGCTTTCATATGAAATACTCCATCAAATTAAAAACCACACATTTTGTCACTTTTAACGAACAGTACTACGCTGCCGATCTAACAGTCCAAAGTTCCAGAGCTGGAATGAGTAGGCCGCAGACAGCCGTGATCCGTGAACACACTTCGTTTTTCGGGGGGGGGGGTCGAATAGTGGAGAGTTCCAGGGTAAGTATGCCCTTTTACTAATCTGTTTCCTAGGAGTACCCGATGAGTCGGAAAATCTCAATTCACTAAACTGACTTGGAGGCAATTTTTTCCTCCAAGCCAGAGGAGAAAAGCCCACTTTACTGCTAATTTAGAATACAATTAATGTAGAATTTATTAAAAAGTGAAGAGGAAGAAGGTCTTCTTAAGAAACGGCTCTTTCTGGGTCGAATTTTAGGTTATTTAGTGAATTGTGCTCTTATAATTTGGAATAGGCCTAAATTGTAATTCTAGACCAGGTCATACTACTACTACTACTACTCTGCGTTAAGTATGCACACTGCTCATTCAAAACAGCGTGTCAGGGTAGGGATCGAATAGCTGGAATACTATGATGAAGCAGTGAGTTACGAACCAGCAGTAATAGAAAATGTATGAACCAGAACAATGTCTTACTAAAGAAGAAAGTTTTTTAACTCCCCTGCTATTTCCTGCCAATATACAGTCAGCCTGTTATACTCGGTACGCAGCAGTAATCCCATCTATCGGAGTTGAGAGGCAGTATAAGAGGTAAAATATCACAACAAACAATGGTCAGTGTAATGTTATCTTTATTCAATGTTATGCGCATTCGATATTGTAGTTTTCTTAGTTTCCTTCCGACTCTAAAACACAACTTTTATTATAGTCGGCACGGTACAACGGAATAAAACATAAATGATCGGAAATTGTATTCTCTATAACTTTTGTTATGTAGTACTTTCCGATGGGACAAATAAAGTAGGTATTTAAAAATTAAATTTTAGGCGCCTTCCCCTAAACTACAATTTAATCTAGGGTGAATGAAATGGTTTATAACTTAGACTGTAGTTTCTTATTCCCCGACTATATGCACCGATTTTCATTAAATTCTGTTAACCCATTTTCTCGTGGCTCGGCGTCGATATGTATTTAGCAACGTAAATACAAATTCATGAATATCTGTGTTATCATAGACGGTACGGTAACAATGTATGACACAAATGATCGGAAACTTAATTCTATATAACTTTAGTTACGCAATATTTATCAACATGACCACTAATAATATAAATATTTGAGAGTTAAATTTTAGGCCTTACCCTAAACTACCATTTCACTCAGCGTGAATAAAATGATTTATAGCCTACATTGTAGCGGCTTTCTATATAACTTTAGTTATGCAATATTTATCGTTAGGACCACTAATAATATAAATATTTGAGAGTTAAATTTTAGGCCTTCCCCTAAACTACCATTTCTCTCAGCGTGAATAAAATTATTTATAGTCTAGATTGTAGCGGCTCATCCCCCGACTTCACATACCGATTTCTATTAAATTCTGTACAGCCGTTTTCTCGTGACGCGTGTACATACATACATACAGTCAGACAGACAGATAGACAGACTGACAAAAATTACAGAAAAGTAGAAAGTACATTTCCTTGTTACTGTGGACATGACTGATACAGAAATACCATTCTTTTCAAATTCTGAGCAATGTACAGACAAAACTCTTATTATATATACATTGCACCGATGCAGGTAAGTCATCCCGCGACGATGGGACAGGAAAAGACTAGAAGTGGGAAGGAAGCGACTCTGGCCTTAGTTGAGGTGATAGTGGTGATTATTGTTTTTAGAGGAAGTACGTCTGCCAACCATCCTTCATTAACACTAATCAGACGAAAAAATTGAAGGGATAAAATGAATGTATGGGCCAAAAGATGCAAGGGCCACGAAGGGCATGACAATTAAAGGATACCTAGGCAAACCTAATACCGCCGGGGTCGGAAGAGAACAAGAGTTGACGAAGAGAGATCGGATGTGATAGATGAAAGTAGTAGACTGTAGTTTCTTATTCGCCGACTCTATGTACCGATTTTCATTAAATTCTGTTAACCCATTTTCTCGTGGCTGATCGCAACTGCGAGCTCACTTCATTAACTTTCCTGCACCTTCATTCAGTGTCACATACTATACTACCATCTTGGGGGAATACGCATCCTAAATACTACTAATCCTACTTTTGTATTACCGACCTGACATTCAGTTTTCTAAGTTTTCTTTCTTAGTCTTGGAAATACGAATTTTCATATCATAACCACAGAACCTATTTTTAAGTTTCAAGTTTTTAGATTGCAGGCTTTCAACGCAATGTGCCATTAAGACCAAGTTCACAGCAGAGTCTAAACTGGTTACTACATTTCCGCCTAACTGAATCCCTCCATGCCACTTTCCACCTTTCAGTAGGTGATCAATGTGAATTATGAGCAGCAAAAATAAAAGATTACAACCTTGTCTAACCCCTGTAGATACCTTGAAACAAGACCTCAATCTACTATCAATTCTCACTACAGCCCAATTTTCTGCATAAATTCCATTGCTTGCTTTTAATAATAATGTTATTTGCTTTACGTCCCACTAACTACTTGTACGGTTTTCGGTGACGCCGAGGTGCCGGAATTTAGTCCCGCAGGAGTTCTTTTACGTGCAAGTAAATCTACGGACACGAGGCTGACATATTTGAGCACCTTCAAATACCACCGGACTGACCCAGGATCGAACCTGCCAAGTTGGGGTCAGAAGGCCAGCGCCTCAACCGTCAGAGCCACTCAGCCCGGCATTGCTTTTAATAATAATAATAATAATAATAATAATAATAATAATAATAATAATAATAATAATAATAATAATTTCGTGTGGCTATTTCTAGCCGTGTACAGTCCTTGTAAAGCAGAACCACCGATGAGGGGGGACAGAATCTGCCATGTACAGGTAACTGCATGTTTTTATGGTGGAGAATAGTGTTAAGTGTGGTGTGTGAGTTGCAGGGATGTTGGGGACAGCACAAACACCCAACCCCAAGCCATTGGAATTAAAATCGCCGACCCGGCCAGGAATCGAACCGGGACCCTCTGAACCGAAGGCCAGTACGCTGGTCATTCAGCCAAATAGTCGAAGTATAATAATAATAATAATAATAATAATAATAATAATAATAATAATAATAATAATAATAATAATAATAATAATAATGTTATTAGTTTGCGTCCTACTAACTACCTTCACTCGGTAGATTTTCTGGCACTTAAAAGAACTCCCACAGACGTCTCGAAAAATCATAAAAAATAGTTAATGGGACGTAAAACCAAAAATATAGTTATTAACTACATTTATAATAGGCTATATGAATACGCCGAGGTGTTGGGATTTTGCTCCGCAGTTATTTTACGTGCTGGTAAATCCGTTGCCACGATGCTGACAAATTTGAAAAACTTGAAATATCTCCAACATAAGCCGGCACCGATCCCGTCAACTCGGGCTTAGAAAGCCATTTCTCTACCGTCTGAGCTATTCAGTTCGGCAAACCATTATATCAAAGAAACTCACTGTGGTACGGAAAAACTAATGCTATTTTGCCTTCTTGATTTCCTCATTTATTGGAAAAGTCTATCAAAATGGGCGATGCGCGGTTCTTTAAGGGAGATTCCAAACACTTGATAGAAAGTCGACTCCTGTCCATTTAATCATTGATCCGTAGTACGCCTCTGCTTCCTCAGTCACGAGTGCCGCCTACATATATCACGAATCCCCGTTAATGATTAAAGCACTCCTGGATCAGACTGTCAATTAATCCACGAAATACAGTGCAATATACACAAATTATCAGAGCGAAGGGTCCATTAAATATTGCCTCAGGCATAAGAGGAGGCCTACTCTTGTCCGAGTCGAACAATTAGGAAGACATTAAAACCTTGCTCCCTTGTGTCTACGTAAACAAGTCATGTGAATAATGCACGAGTGCAGTTCGTAATTTGCTCTTCAAAAGTTGCATTATCTGCGTGGAACCCTACGACCCGACGTGTAAAAAAGGCGAGGTCGGTATGGTATAATCCTAACAGTGATGCTCTTCTCATTAGTGTGTTCTCGGATGATGAATTGCAGGTGTGGTTATGATTTGTCAAGTCACGCTTCATTTCCACTTTTATTTGTTTTAGCTACCAACGAACCCAGTAAAGGTGTGTCAAATAGTAATTAACTCACAGTGCATGTGCAGTACTCTGCTTCATATTGTTTCACGACCCAAGACAGCAAGAATGTTCACGCTGTTCATATTGTTATATGATTTCGTTTTTTCATTTTTCGCGAAAATGGAAATGTATGTAGATTCTACGAGAATTTTAATTTAAGGGGAGACCATTCTTGAAAGTTATATTTTCTGTAATTTTAGGCCTAACTACAGGAAATTTTAGTAGTTCATTGCTTTGCATCTAGTTGTCCGATTTCTTGGCGGAATGGTCAGTGTTTCATCCTTCGCATCAGAGGGTTTCGCGTTTGAATCCTGGCTGGATTGGGGATTTTCATCGCATTTGGTTAATTCCTTTGTCGCGGAGACTGGGTGTTTGTGTTTGTTCCAACACATTCCTCTTTATAAACAACGCTACCAGTCACCAAGGAAACACTCAATAGTGTATACATCCCCCCACATAGTTCTGGCTCAGGAAAGGCACGCGGCAGTAAAACATATGAGACACTGTTACCCTCAGGATGCGGGATAAGCGGCAGAAGAAAAAGGCTGGTAAAAGCTCTAGTTAAGGAAGCTTTAATATTATGCCTAAATAGAGAAAATATTTCCTTAGTAACCCTTGAAGGGATTTCGGTATCTAGAAATTTAGTAATGAAACTGTACTTTTCTGAAAGTACTTGACTATAAGGTCCAATCACCTTCGAAAAAGAAAACAAAGAGTACCAAATTCCCGGGGGCTATGGTGTTCGGACATAGAGCTAATTATTAAATCGCCTTTCTTCTATATTACCGCTGAAAGCACTAACGTTCCATTCCCCATCGAGGTATTTATGATCTGTACAGAGATGGTTAGAGGGGCTCGGGAGTAAGTAACAATAAGGGACGTTTCCACTGAAGTTGAGTTAATTCATGTAAATAATGGTACGGAACTCCTATACTCGTATTACACTGACTGACAGAGCAAATGCAACACCAAGAAGGAGTGGTTCGAAAGGGGTGAAAGTTGGGGAAAAAACAGCGACGGCACGGACGAATAATTGATGTTTATTTCAAACCGATATGCAGGTTACACAATGCGCACGGCATCGACTCAGTAGGATGTAGGTCCACCGCGAGCGGCGATGCACGCAGAAACACGTCGAGGTACAGAGTCAATAAGAGTGCGGATGGTGTCCTGAGGGATGGTTCTCCATTCTCTGTCAACCATTTGCCACAGTTGGTCGTCCGTACGAGGCTGGGGCAGAGTTTGCAAACGGCGTCCAATGAGATCCCACACGTGTTCGATTGGTGAGAGATCCGGAGAGTACGCTGGCCATGGAAGCATCTGTACACCTCGTAGAGCCTGTTGGGAGATGCGAGCAGTGTGTGGGCGGGCATTATCCTGCTGAAACAGAGCATTGGGCAGCCCCTGAAGGTACGGGAGTGCCACCGGCCGCAGCACATGCTGCACGTAGCGGTGGGCATTTAACGTGCCTTGAATACGCACTAGAGGTGACGTGGAATCATACGCAATAGCGCCCCAAACCATGATGCCGCGTTGTCTAGCGGTAGGGCGCTCCACAGTTACTGCCGGATTTGACCTTTCTCCACGCCGACGCCACACTCGTCTGCGGTGACTATCACTGACAGAACAGAAGCGTGACTCATCGGAGAACACGACGTTCCGCCATTCCCTCATCCAAGTCGCTCTAGCCCGGCACCATGCCAGGCGTGCACGTCTATGCTGTGGAGTCAATGGTAGTCTTCTGAGCGGACGCCGGGAGTGCAGGCCTCCTTCAACCAATCGACGGGAAATTGTTCTGGTCGATATTGGAACAGCCAGGGTGTCTTGCACATGCTGAAGAATGGCGGTTGACGTGGCGTGCGGGGCTGCCACCGCTTGGCGGCGGATGCGCCGATCCTCGCGTGCTGACGTCACTCGGGCTGCGCCTGGACCCCTCGCACGTGCCACATGTCCCTGCGCCAACCATCTTCGCCACAGGCGCTGCACCGTGGACACATCCCTATGGGTATCGGCTGCGATTTGACGAAGCGACCAACCTGCCCTTCTCAGCCCGACCACCATACCCCTCGTAAAGTCGTCTGTCTGCTGGAAATGCCTCCGTTGACGGCGGCCTGGCATTCTTAGCTATACACGTGTCCTGTGGCACACGACAACACGTTCTACAATGACTGTCGGCTGAGAAATCACGGTACGAAGTGGGCCATTCGCCAACGCCGTGTCCCATTTATCGTTCGCTACGTGCGCAGCACAGTGGCGCATTTCACATCATGAGCATACCTCAGTGACGTCAGTCTGCCCTGCAATTGGCATAAAGTTCTGACCACTCCTTCTTGGTGTTGCATTTGCTCTGTCAGTCAGTGTATTTAAACGTTCCATGACTGCTGTACAGATGGCAGCACCATGCAGTTCCAAATATATGAACTCATCTGCAGGTGAGTTGCTTTTGGCATGTAAACAGTGGTGACAGAAAAATGACTGACGGTGGCAGTCGAGTGTTTGACTCTTGCGTGCAAGGTGTGAATTTAATGGAGTGTTTAGAATAATCCGCGGAAGATATCGAGAGTGACGACTTTCTTAAAGATCGAATATGCTCCTGACAAAGATGACACATGTGAAAGAGGATATTATCTATAAATTCACGTAAATAATGTTAAGTACTGTGCGTCAACATTGTTTACTTGCTATACACAAACAGTGAATGTATAAGGAGGTGACATGCAATTTAACTTTTAAAATTAATATTTTAATATCATTGCGGGCAGAATGAGTACAATACCTGACCATACCTGTCACACATCTCATCTAGATATTATTTTGCTTCTTGATGGTTTTTGTTTAAAGGGGCCTAACATCTAAGGTCATAAGCTCAGGACATTCTTTTCCTGAATTAAAAAGATGTGAATGGTGTTAATGACCTAGAGTATTTTTTTTCCGTTTTCTAGCACCATCAGCCAGTTTTTAACAGTGATTGTGGAAAGAAATAATATGATCTAGATCAGGGCCTCTCAGGGTGCATGCGCTTGGTGCATGCATTGTGCGCGGTGCAAAAGACGACTTCCCTTGGTTGACCAGAGTGCAGACCCCCCACTCCTCGATTTGGAGCAATAGCGCTTACTCTCTCTTTCCTCACGCCTGTCTCGCTCGCTCCCACTGTCTCCCACTATCACACTTGCTCCGTAACGCTCTAAATCCGAGCTGACTTGAGCCGAGTAGAGCCGAGCTTAGCCGAGTAGCCTAGAGACGAAGCGTTGGTCCGAGCGGGACCGATGCACAGTGCACGGAGTTCTTGCGCCTCGATTTGCACGCATGAGATTTTGGGCGTTTGAGAGGCCCTGATCTAGATGATAAATAAAATATTTGTTGAATCATTAGTAGCCTATTGTATGTAAACTGTGATAAGTGCATTCATTTATGACGTAAATAATATTCAGTATACATGAACATTCATTTAATTAGTATTTTTTGTGATAATCAATGTTAAAATTCTTATACTGAAATAGGCAAGCTTTAAAAACCTGAAATGTTTTAAAAACGTGTTTATTGCCCTTGATTGTTGAAGGAATTCATTATGAGATTTTCCAGAAATTTCTTCTCTCCATTTCTCATAACAGGTTACCTGTTACTTACCATGATTTATTCCCGAGACCCTCGTTTTACGTGATATACGTGGCGTATAGATGTTCGGTAGAAAGCTGGAAAAGCATGACATTACATCGATACCGGATACCTCTTTCTATGAAGGAATTTGGACCAACTACTGGGCATGAGTGTCACCACATAGTACTCATTTAGCTGAAGTTTTTACTATGTAGGGGAAGCTTGACTAAATACACAGTACGGGTAATTCTGCATTAACTTTTCTTTTCAATTTGTTTTACGTCGCAGTGACACGGATAAGACTTAAGGTGACGATGAGGTAGGAATAGTCAGGAGGGGAAAGGAAGTGACAGTGACCTTAAGTAAGGTACATTCCCAACATTTGCGTAGTTCCAAAATGGAAAACCTCAAGAAACGAACTTTAGGATTGCCAAGAATGGTGCTCCAACCCACCATCTCCCGAATGCAAATTGATAGCTACGTCACCCAAACCGCGCAGTCACTTGCTCGGTCTCTCTGCACTAACTGAAATATAACTTTACTGTGGCTTTACGCCAACGTGAGGAGAAGGTCTGGACTTATACTCTGATGGTAAAGGTTATAAATTGCGCAGCGATTACCTTGGGTGGTAGCATCACGAAAATTCAGTACTTAGTCCATCTGCTGCCTTTATGTACACATGCTTTATTTTTTATTTTTACGGGGGTATACAATATTTATTACGGCTTTGAAGTTTGTGCGGTTAATTTAGTAGAAGTATTACAATTACAATAAGCTGAATTAATTATCGGAAAATTAAATATATCGTCATTGCACCTCGAAATGCCGTTATGTGACAGATGGGATAAATACTGACCCGCAGCACATGTATCAATTAGAACGAAAATTCGTGGATATAGTTAAAGCGATACCGAACCTTAGGTGGTATAACTTTTCCTGGTTCTAAACTGAAATATTATTTCATATCCGATTTTCTAGGTGCAACGACAATATATTGTATCGTTTTGAAATATCAAATGCATATGGCATAAGTAACAGCTGTTCCAGGGTATATAATACAGTACGAGCCTCAGTCGAGTTGCCGGTTATATCCAGCGCCATGTCCAGACGAGTGGAAATGTGATAGTCACCTGAACCTTATAGAGACGTCATGGTCTCAGCTAGTTTGCGATGTCTCCGTAGAGCGTACAACCTCATCGCTTCTTATTCGTAAGTAATTTATCTGTTTATTCCTTTTCGTGGAGCCTCCGTGGCTCAGGCGGAAACGCGTCGGCATTTCACCACTGGGTTCCATGGTTCAAATCCCGGTCACTCCATGTGAGATTTGTGCTGGACAAAGCGGCGGCGGGACAGGTTTTCCTCCGGGTACTCCCGATTTCCCTGTCATAATTCATTCCAGCAACACTCTCCAATATTATTTAATTTCATCTGCCATTCATTAATCATTGCCCCAGGGGACTGCGACAGGCTTCGGTAACCGGCAGTATTCCTATTCTCGTTACTAGATAGGGGCTTCATTCATTCCAATCCTGACCCGGTCGAATGACTGGAAACAGGCTATGGATTTTCATTCCTTTTCATGATTTATAAATTATGTGTTGAACGGCGTATTTTTGTGTGCTGTAGTTTTATAAATACAATTCACTACGAAATTTTCAAGATTCCTGAAACTGAATTGTAGTGTGTGAACCGAAATATAAACACACACTACGACGTTTGTTTACAGGCCGACGGAAAGTATTTACAATATTTGGGGTAAGTCCTTGTTCTTCTATCAGTGTTTCAATCTGATTATTCAATCATTGAAGTGGATGGGCTTTCTACTAGCGTACGGGAACCGTATGACGGCAACCCTTGCGGGACTCTCCCTGTATTATTTTGATAACCATCCTCAAAATGCGTCATACTTGAATTTTCCCTCAGTAAATTATCGCAAAGCAGTCTTGCCATTTTGTATTCATACGAAGTATGTAGCAAAGCTAAGCAAGGTCATCTCCGTACAGGCCATGAAGGCCCTTAGAGTGGTGGAAGGTAAAGGTTTGCAGTATTCGTAACCTCGGCACTTGATGGGGTAGAGTGGTTAGCTCAACGCCCGGACGCCTTTGCCCCCAGGAATTAACCTGGTACTCATTTTTTGTTTAGGTTGAGTGAACCTCAGGGCCATGTGCACCTCCGGAAGTGGAAATCTCGTTTCTTAAATTTTACGACTTCCTGACGGGGATTCGAACCCATGTCATTCCGGGCGAACCGAGCACGACTTTACCGCCTCGGCCAGGCAGCCCCTATACGAAGTATATACAGAGTGTATGTAAATTGGTGTCCGTAAATTTGGGGATGTATTCCTGACACCAAAACATTAAAAACGTTCGCATTAACATGGATCCAAAATACCTTCGTCAGGTATGAAAGGAATTCCCAGTAGTGACCCGTGATTATGTAATTCACCTAAAACTTGCATTTTACCCTGTTTATTCTTTACAATTGATCATGGCTTTTGTTTTATTTTACACCGAGCTCGATAGCTGCAGTTGCTTAAATGCGGCTAGTATCCAGTATTCGGGAGATGGTGGGTTCTAACCCCACTTTCGGAAGCCCTGAAGATGGTGTTCCGTGGTTTCCCATTTTCACAGCAGGCAAATGCTGAGGCTGTACCTTAATTAAGGGCACGGCCACTTCCTTCCCACGCTTAGCCTTTTTCTGTCTCATCGTCGCCATAAGACCTATCTGTGTCGGTGCGACGTAAAGCAACTTGTAAAAAAAGTTTAATTTTGTCTGATGGTCTTCTGTTCTGTTTTGTCTTATTCAGAGTAACTCGTTTTGTTTTGTCTGATTGTCTTCGGTTTTAGTGTTATTCACAGTAACTTGCTTTCGTCTGTCTGTCTGTCTTTTTTATTATGGTTTGTGTAATATTCAGAGTAGCTTGTTTTGTTTTGTGTGATTGTGTTTTGTTCTGTTTTGTGTTATTCAGAGTAACTACCATCGAATTATAAGACGATGTATTCATCATCATCATCATCATCATCATCTGTTTACCCTCCAGGTTCGGTTTTTCCCTCGGACTTAGCGAGGGATCCCACTTCAACCGCCTCAAGGGCAGTGTCCTGGAGCTTCAGACTCTTGGCCGGGGAATACAACTGGGGAGTAGGACCAGTACCTCGCCCAGGCGGCCTCACCTGCTATGCTGAACAGGGGCCTTGTGGAGGGATGGGAAGATTGGAAGGGATAGGCAAGGAAGAGGGAAGGAAGCGGCCGTGGCCTTAAGTTAGGTACCATCCCGGCATTCGCCTGGAGGAGAAGTGGGAAACCACGGAAAACCATTTCCAGGATGGCTGAGGTGGGAATCGAACCCACCTCTACTCAGTTGACCTCCCGAGGCTGAGTGGACCCCGTTCCAGCCCTCGTACCACTTTTCAAATTTCGTGGCAGAGCCGGGAATCGAACCCGGGCCTCCGGGGGTGGCAGCTAATCACGCTAACCACTACACCACAGAGGCGGACGACGATGTATTCAATGAGTGAAAAGAAAGATATGCACAACATGCCTGGCCTGGCGAATTGAAACGCGGCAGCAGCACGTAAAAGGAAAGTGCCCTGTGAGGCAGTTACCTTGTCAAAAAAAGTTTGCATGACTCCTCCAATGTGTATGTATGTTTAGTCCTCAGCCCGAAGGCTGGTTGGATCCTCAACAGTTCCGCCATCAGCTGTCATAGATGGCCTAGGCATCACTGAAGAGGCGTACTAGGGAAATGAGGAGTGAGGTAGTTTCCCGTTGCTTTCCTCACTGAGCCAGAAGTTGCTATTACATATCAGTCTGCCAAGCCCACCGAAATGCATGCACCAACTGACCCTATGAGCAATATTTTCACACCATTCATAGCAGGGACTGGCTGCATAAGGAATGGCATTACTAGCATCACTCATACCTCAGTCACTTTCATTTTGTCAAAGCCAAGGATTAAGCTGAGACAGATCAATGAAAGTAACAAAATTGCTCTAGCCCATACCAGAAGACATAGTGCACTGTAAACACTAGGTCCCGTCCAATAGTTGTACAAAACAGACCCGTGACTTGAAAGGAGAGGTTTAGATGTTGGGAAGCCCCGAGTGGTACGAAGCTGTGCGCTTCAGGAACGAGTTCTGGTATTGTCGACGAAACCCCGTCAACTAGTAGAAGTAGAATTTCAAGAAGGGAAAGCGTTAGTCACATTATCTGGAAAAATCTCCACGAAAACCTTATGTATCCGTATCACCTCCCACGGGTGCAAGGGTTAAATTCGGCAGACTTACTGCACATCTAAGCTTTTGTCTACGCATGTTACAGCAGTGTGCTCTGTTTAAACACTTCTTCGCATTTACTGTATTCACTGATGAGGCTGGCTTAACATGTGATGGTATCTTCAGTGATCATAACAATCACACGTGCGCTTATGAAAACCATAAAGAAGTACGACAGGATAAACATCAACAGAGGTTCATCCTTAAAATTTTGGGGTGGCATCATCCATGATCATCTCATCGGCCCTTATTTCTTTCCGCAACGTCTTTCTGGACAAACATACCTACGGTTCATCAGAAATAATTTGCTTCGTTTACTTGATGATGTACATCTAGGCATCATCCAACGAATGCGGTTTATGGACGATGGTGCTCTACCTCACTTTACTCTGATAGTTCCCAGTATCTCGATACCCATTTTCCGAACAGATGGATTGGTCAAGGGGAATTCATTTAATGGCCTGCCCGATCGCCAGATTAAAACCCAATGGGTTTTTTATCTCTGGAGAAAATAAAAAATCCATGGTATATTCAACTCCAATACCTAATGCCGAAATTCTCAGGGAGCGTATTCAAAATGGATTTGACCAAATACTCCAGAACTTTTCAGCAGAGTACGGAAAAGCCTGGAGCGCAGACTTGGGAAATGCATCGAAGCGGGAGGAGGTCACTTCGAGCAATTTTTATTGATGTATAATTTATAGGTACCTAATTAAATATACCGCATGTACCATTATCATTAAACCCCTGTAGATCCCTAACGAAGGATTTTTGACCCACGTTGATATGAACTTTTTAAAAAATATTTTGGTGTCAGGAATATATCATGAAATTTACGGACACAAATTTATATACAGCCTGTATTTTACAATTTCGAATATATTTCTACAAACGGGATTGTTCAAAAAGAGTCTATAATTTTAGATTAATATCATTATTCTTTTTCTACCGCTCTTCCCACTTCTGTGGGGGTCACAGGTACGAACTGTGTCGCACACGTGGATTTGGCCCTGTTTTATGACCGGATGTCGTTCCTGCCGCCAACCCTACCTGAAGGGATCTAATCGCTATTGCGTGTCTCCGTGGTGGTTGGTAGTGTAGTGTGTTGTCTGAGTATGAATAAGAAAGCGTTGAGACAAACACAAACACTCAGTCCTTGAGCCAGAAGAATTAATCAGACGTAATTAACGACACGGCCGGGAATTGAACCCGGGACCCTCTGCACCGAAGGCTTCAACACTGACCATTCAGCCAAGGAGTCGGACTTTAGATTCATGTTATTATGTAAGACAATCCTCTGAGCCATCTACTTTCTCAGTTGTTTTTCATGTTATTATGTAAGATAATCCTCTGAGCCATCTACTTTCACAGCTGATTCTTACCACACTTTGCTGGGTTCACGTGTGTAAACTACGTGGTTCTCGTGCACTTGATCTAGTTTTACGGTTGACCCAAGTCAGAGGAATTAATATTTCCTGTTTTTTACAATTTGCTTTACGTCACATCGACGCAGATTTTCTTATATTGACGATGGGAGAGGAAAGACCTAGGAGCTGGAAGGAAGCGGCCGTGGACTTAATTAAGGTAAAGCCCCAGCATTGTCTGGAGTGAAAATGGGAAACCACGGTAAACACTCTTCAGGGCTGCCGACAGTGGGGTTCGAACCTACTATCTCCCGGATGCAAGCTCACAGCTGCGCACCTTCAACCGTACGGCCAACTCGCCCGGTGAGGATTTAACTAGACGGAGGCTAAGCGAACCTGAGACCCTTTGAATCTACTACTCTGACAATATTGCCAACCAGCCGCAATAAAGCAGTATTCTGGTATGTGTTGTTTGAGTATTCTGCCAGAGGGAAAAATCAGCTGTTCTAGGCAGCCTTGATTTCACTAAAGGGGCGTACTGGGAAAATGAAGAGTGCGGTAGTTTCCCGTTCCTTTCCTCACCGAGCCAGACGTTACTGTTACATATCAGTCAAGCGCAGCCCACTGAAATGCATACACAACCGATCCTATGAACAACTCTTTCACACCGTTCATCAGAGGGACTGTCTGTATAAGGAATGCCATTAGGCTACTCATATTCACATTGCGCATAACTCGATCCTCCAGACACAAAAAGGAATATAACAATCTCGATCTTGCCCATACCAGGAGAAAAAGTACCAAGAGATTGTGGTGCATCGCTCCTCTTGTGGGTAGGGGTGACCGAATACACTCCAGTATCCCCTACCTGTCGTAAGAGGCGTCTGAAAGGTGCGACATCCAGAGCTTGTTTGTCTGGCACTCGTCTCCTAGCAGAGTCTGAACTGAGGCCGAAACTTCTTGGTCCACTCTTCTTCTCTTTCGTCACTGACGGCATGTCCGGCTCCATGGCTAAATGGTTAGCGTGCTGGCCTTTGCTCACAGGTGTCCCGCGTTCGATTCCCGGCAGGGTCGGGAATTTTAACCTTAATTGGTTAATTTCGTTGGCACGGGGGCTGGGTGTATGTGTCGTCTTCATCATCATTTCATCCTCATCACAACGCGCAGGTCGCCTACGGGAGTCAAATCAAAAGACCTGCATCTGGCGAGCCAAACTTGTCCTCGGACACTCCGGCACTAAAAGCCATACGCCATTTCTTTTTTTTTTTTTTTTTTTTTTCACCGACGGCATTAAGTTTGCCGTACGGATTCTTCCAATTTGACGCCCTTCGTGACCCTTCCCTTTTCTTTGTCGATACCTTCATTCACCAAAGGATCGGGCATCTTCCTTTCTCCCTTGTGTTCCTCTTAAAATAATAATCATCCCCACCAGTGAAGAAGGTGTATACATATAAGCAAAGCAAAGCAAAGTCACCTCCGTACAGACCATGTAGGCCCTTGGAGGGGTGGAAGGTAAAGGCTTCCCCTATCCGTAACCTCGGCACTTCGTGGGGTGGAGTGGTTAGCTCTGCGCCCGGCTGCCTTTTCCCCCAGGACTCAATTTTGTTGTAGGCTGAGTGAACCTCAGGGCCATGTGCACCTCCGCAAGTGGAAATCTCGTTTCTTAAATTTTACGACTTGCTGACGGGGATTCGAACCCACGTCCTTCCGGGCAAACCGAGCACGCCTTTACCGCCTCGGCCAGGCAGCCCCTAAGGTGTATACCTGGTGCAGAAAAACTTTGTTTCGTAAATTAAGGGAGTGTTAGGGGGTACAAATACAGGCAATGTGAACAAGTATTGTGCTGAGGCGCTGTCCACGAGACCTTCTTTGTATCTCCCTTACGTCTTTCTTCTGTCTGTCCATCGTCACTCCTGCACATCGTGTTCGAGAAGCGTAGGGAATTTTCCAAAGAAGACGCGAACCATTGTTGCGTCGATGTGAATTGTTCCACTAAGTTGAAGGGAGATATTTCGAACATCTGCTCTGAGGTACTGCGATCACTGTTAACTAAAAGCAAACAGTGTGTCATGTTTACAGTGCAACACCTGGGAGGTTCGCTTTCGAACTGAGATCTACAAGTGAACGTAGCAGACCTAAGGTTCCTAGGTTCACAAGCCTTTCATTTTGTATCATCTAACACTCCTTCTCTTCATCCTGTATAGCCTATCTTTTTTCAGATGCTTGTCATACTTGTGTCACTTACTTTGTACCTCACGTTCTTTCGTGTCCTTCATTTAAGTTTCTTGCAAGTTATGTAAGCAATCGTGTCTATTAATATGATTTACATTGTTACATGATAACTGTTCTTACAGTGCTGATATTGTCCGCCTCGTTGGCTGAACGGTCAGCGTACTGGCCTTCGGTTCAGAGGGCCCTGGGTTCGATTCCCGGCCGGGTCGGGGATTTTAACCTTAATTGGTTAATTCCAATGGCACGGGGGCTGGGTGTATGTGTTGTCTTCATCATCATTTCATCCTCATCACGACGCGCAGGTCGCCTACGGGAGTCAAACATAAAAGACCTGCACGTGGCGAGCCGAACCCATCCTGGGATATCCCGGCACTAAAAGCCATACGATATTTCATTTCAGTACTGATATTGATGACCGACTAAGATTAAGTAGGGAGTTTTTCACGAGTTGGTCGACTAAAAATTATAATTAACAGAAATTTAACTGGACAAGAAGGACTATCCGTAACACCGGTACATGATGGGGAAGATTGATTTTCTCTTCACCCGGCTGCCTTCGCCCCCGGGAAACAACCTGGTACCTCCAGAAATGGAAAAGATTTCGGTCTAAAAGCCAACCTTTACTTTCAATTAATAATTTTATGATTGGTTTTCTAATGATGTTCAAAATGCCTTCCTCGAAACTATACGACCATTTCCTAATTTCAGTCCAAAGGCATTTTTGTGATAAATACTTTTGTTTTTGCTGATTTACAGTTCGCTCTGATTACATCCTCTTAACCCACATAAGGCGATAAAGTTGTGCCGCAGGTATGGGCGGTGGGATGGCCATCAGCCACACTCTGCCCATCATGATGTATCGCACACTGCCCTGACGGCTGCCTCTGATTGATGGATGTTCTACTACCGCTGCTACATCAATATGTTCCTGCAAATAGCATTGCTTTTCATTAGACGTCAATTCACCGCAGCTCCTCCACCGCTCTTTCTAGACGTCTTTCATCGTCTGACCTAGAAATGAGGAAAATCTCAGGAGAGAAAATATTTTACTTCCATCTATAACACCTCAATTTAGCAGAGATAATATCGACCGAGAAAACACAATATCTTTATTCATTCATTCTTATGCCCATTATTAAAATGTAATTAATATGCATTGTGATAATTCTTTCACATAAATATACTTTTAATTTCTAAAACCGTTGTTCATCCTGCTTCATGGCTCAGAATATCTGAGACAAAGGTGATAAGATGGACCCTAGGAGTGACAAAACTACTGAAAGTCCGATACGAAAACCACTTCCTTAGATTAACACCAATCTCTGGGATATTGTGAGAAGATCACTAATGAAGTGTTGGCCACCTTCACTGAAAACCACAAATTGTATGTCATATAAATCTGAGTGGCTGACGTTAGGAAGTGAATCACAGTTAAGGGGACTCAACATTAGACGGAGAAGTTGCGTTAGAGAGGACTTGGACAATCTAATATGATGCGAGATAAGAATCACTGAAGAAGAGAGACCAATGCATATGTGAAGGAAAAGGCTTGGAAGAAGAAGAATCAGCTTGATTGAAGAGCTAATTTTAATATTATTAAAACTGTTGTGCTGAAACCGATGCAACAGTTAATACAGATCTCTGCACATGGTTATGAGGGTGTTTAGGGGTTGTAGTAAGGATGTAAAGGAGAGGGCATACAAGTCTCTGGTAAGACCTGAAATAGAGTATGGTTACAGTGTATGGTACCCTCACCAGGATTACTTGATCCAAGAACAGGAAAAAAATCTAAAGAAAAGAAGCTAGACTTGTTTTGGGTGATTTCCGACAAAAGAGTAGCGTTACAAAAATGTTGCAAAAATTTGGGCTGGGAAGACTTGAGGGAAAGAAGCGGTATGATCCAAAGTGTCAGTGGAGAGATGGCGTGGAATGACATTAGCAGAAGAATAAGTTTGAGTGGTGTCTTTAACGGTAGGAAAGACCACAATATGAAGACAATGTTGGGATTACAAGTGGACAAATCGGGGCAAATATTCATTTATAGGAAGGGGAGTTAGGGATTGAAATAACTTACCAAGGGAGACGATCAATAAATTTCTAATTTCTTTGAAATCATCCAAGAAAAGGCTATGAAAACAACAGATAGGGAATCTGCCACCTGGGCGACTCCCCTAAATGCAGATAAGTAGTAGGCCTAATTGTTGTTATTGCTGTAACTTGATAATATTATCAAACAATATTCTGTACAAGGGCTCGGGGGAAAGCAAATCATATGTCAGCCACATTATATTATATCTAATTTTTCATGTGTAAATATATCAGAAACAAGTTTTAGCATATGTTTGAAAAGTAACTTGTCTATCTAGAAACTGTATTGGACAGAAAATGTTAAAAGTATGTTTCCTACACCTTTTGTACCATGTACCACTTCGAAAAAATAAAAACCTTGCGGAGATAGGTTCAAAAATACTTAGGGGGCCCTTATAAATTCCTCTTTGCTTATGCTTATTGTAATAACATATATATTAATTTTCTTTTCAATATACCATCTGTACAAATAAGAACTTTCATGCGAATCACTTCAGTGTATTTGATATGATTTTCCAACTAACAAACCGGCAGATGAACAGACATAAATGGAGCTATGGTTGGAATTAAGTAGCTCTTCCGACATGAATAATAGCCAAAATTCGAAATTCACAGACAAAAGTGCACGTATAATAATGTCACGCTCCCTGACTGAATGGACAGCGCAGTGACCTTCGCTTCAAATTCTCCTCGGTTAATACCTCAAACTCGAGAACTCAGTGTTATTGTTTGTGTTAATGCACACCTCTTCATCTACACATTACACACCACGCTACCAATCAGCATACAAACACACAATAGTGAATACTTCCCTCCTCTTAAGGTTGGCATCAGGAAGTTTTTCACGCCCTGAAACCGGGCCAGAATCCATATCGCACCCGCACTCCCACCAGGACTGAGGAAAATCCAGTTGAATAAAAGAACGGTAACATTGTGGTAGAGACGGGGAACCGAATAAGGAGAAGGACAAGCCAGAGTTCTCTCCGTCACCCTGCTCGGTGACCATTTTTGAGAAAAGCTCGTAAACTATATATCCTATGCACTCGCCGTTGTAGAAATTGAGTACAGGTTAACGATATGGACATTTTTCTTTACCGAATCACAGACGCTAATAGTTTTGAATTTCCTAGAGAAAGGCCTATGATACTTGACAAAAATGATCCTCACCTCATCAGCAGCTAATTAATATACAAATTAACACAGTGTCCTCATTCCGAAATGATGCAGCTTTATTCAGGCACATCTCCACTCGAGATGAGCTGCATGTACCCTTTTAACTACACACTAGCCCTCCTTCTGGCAGAATCGGGAATCTAATCCAGACCTTCGAGGACGGCGGCTAATAGCGCTACCCGCTACACTACGTAGGTGTAGCGTGTCATATGGTTTTATTCAAGTATTTATTAAATCAAGTATCAACTATCACTAAGATTGACAGGATGCTCATAACTTTTTTGAACGACTTAAAACAGGTACCACTGTGAGCCAAAGTTAAAGGATTCAAGATAATACTAGGGCATCCTCCATTAGATATTCAGATTTGACATACTGCTTAATTCTCCATACTTAATTAAGGAAAATTCTGGGATATAGCCTTATTTCCTAACGTATACCTAATGAAATGAAATGGCGTATGGATTTTAGTGCTGGGAGGGTCCGAGGACAAGTTCGACTCGCCAGGTGCAGGTCTTTTGATTTGACTCCTGTAGGCGACCTGCGCGTCATGATAAGGATGAAATGATGATGAAGACGACACATATACTCAGCCCCCGTGCCAGCGAAATTAAGCAATGATGGTTAAAATTCCCGACCCTGCCAGGAATCGAACCCGGGACCCCTTTGGCTAAAGTCAAGCACGCTAACCATTTAGCCACGGAGCCGGACACTTATACGTAATTACGCAGGTAATCGGATACTTTACATTCATATCACTTTTCGTAACATGGGGCTGATGACAATATTCGTTGTCAGTAGCAATATCACCAATAAAATACCACATAATTCCTGATCTGGAGTCCTTGGTGCTTGTGTTAATAGACTGCCAAGGCAATATTTTGAATGAAGGAATGTTATCGCAATATAAAAAACCGCAGTGATATTCGTGTTTTAAAATGCATATTCGAAAATTCAAAACAGGGATGGGCGAATCCTTATTCACTGTGCCCAGATCAGTACAAACCTAGAAAACGTGTGTATTATTCAGGAACATCAGGACCGATTGCAGCTGATGTCCGCAGTATGAAGCTGGTGAGGGCGAACTGTTCTTCTCTTCGTTCATTTTTAGAGCCTTCGTTTTTTTCTGCTTGTCTTAAGGTCACACTTAACACATCGAAATGAAATGAAATTAAAAGGCGTATGGCTTTTAGTGCCAGGAATGTCCGAGGACAAGTTCGGCTGGCCAGATGTAGGTCTTATTTTCATTTGATTCCCGTAGGCGACCTACGCATTATTATGAGAATGAAATAATGGTGAAGACGACACATACTCCAGCGCAATTAACCAATTATGGTTAAAATTCCCGACACTGCCGGGAATCGAACCCGGGACCCCTGTGACCAAAGGCCAGCACGCTAACCATTTAGCCATGGAACCGGACAATACGTCGAAGGTTTTCGGCGATGAAGCATGGGAAGGCAGTGGCCGTGGCTTATTAAGGTACTGTACCCTATAGGGCACATTAATACTGCAGGATGATACCTACCTGCTCTTCTATTCTTGCATACGGGCACCAGCTCAGCTACAATCGGCAGAAAAGGGTCGATAATATTGGGTTCTTATGACGAGAGGATCATGGGGAGCTCAATACTACATTAAACTACCAAATGAGGAACACTTTCGCTATGATCAGAGTTTTGAGCATAAGTTTGTATTCATAACATAAGTTAATTACAAGGATTGCACCTGTAGTGCCAAGTTACGTGCGCCGAAGGCTCACCTCTACAAATTAAAGACAACAAGCAAATACAGTCTGGATGATGACGTTATGCTGAAATTTGTCGATCTGTGAACCAAGGAAAAGAAAACCGGATGTGTTCCTGGAAACTACATCCCTATGTCTGCGACATAAAATGATATAATGGTAGAACTAAGGATACCTGCAGAGATTTCCGCTATTATGAAAGTTCCTCCCATACTGGGATATTTATATACATAAAGACTTAGCAGCACAATAGGTAAATAAAGATAAACTAAGATAACCTACTCTAGCGCCCTCAATTACATATGTACACGGATATGAACCCATGTCCACCAGGCAGAAACTTGTGCCAACAGTGCAATCATACAGTGGCATAGTGCCAAGATCACATTAGTAGACTACACAACCCTAATAACACGAATCAAACAAGAAAGGAATACAAGGTAAAATGTATAAAATTAAATGATGCATAGGTTTGCAAAGGACTCCCTGCCAAAGGAGAATGACCGACCTCCAGAGCACTTTAAAAATGGCCGAGCTCACCCCAATACAGAGCAGGCGAACGTTGACCTGAAGTCAGGTCTGGAGCCCCCTTCCACACAAAAAAAAATACGTAAACAAGCTCCCGCTAGACGTCTTACCCTACATTCTTTCACAAAGGGACTTTCAAGCTTCTACACATACCATCCAATGGCATAAAATAAGTGAGGAAAACACATCTCACATCGCTCCTGACTTCAATTAACCACCCACTCGGGTCGCAGTCGAATCACATGAAGTGTTCTACAATTCAATCATATCAAACCATCACCGCCAATATGCGGCGCGACACAGTAACCTCAGGAGTCAGAGGTTCAAACCCACATTTGGCAGAGTAGCACAGAGTCGAATAGCATTAAAACCTGCGCCTCCGCTATAGTTTACGCCCGTCTAACACACATAAGTAGAGCCCCTTAACTAAATAAATGTCATCAGCCTGCATACCTTACACAACGCAGGTATATCTGCCCTTCCTCTGGAATATAATGGGAATTACATATATTGCCAAATCCTACAAGTAAAATGTATTTCACGATCGACCCCAAAGGAAACATATCCGGTCTAAAGTACGCAGACAAATATGTATCACAAGGCACACTACGTCTTGCCGCGATAACAAATATTACCTCATTGTCCGCTTTATATAAAGATACAAGAAAACAAATCTAACTACTCTTACCCGTAGATATCAAACAATCTCAATATGCAGCCTGATGGGCCACCAACAAATCCTATATGAATATTTACACGTTTAATTCTACTATCTCTGCGTGATACCTTAACTCTACCATGCATCTAATAATTCATTGGTCCACTTATCTTAAATAATCTCCTCGTCTCTCCCTCCGGGTACGGCTAGCATGATTTAGCACATCATGATAGGTGTCTCATCCAGGTTCGATTCTTGTAGTCCATTCTTCATGCCCCGCTGGTCCATAGTTCCGCCTTCTTCTTGAGGGATGCCTCGTTCAAGGTGACGTCTTCGAAGCCACGTTCTGAAGTTCTAGCCGCTCACTCCCCTCAGAATATCTCGACTTCTTACTATAATGAGAGATTCACTTTACCCACTACACCACATTCTGGACATTTACTTATGTTGAGCTAGCACACAGCGCTAACACTTTGCAATGCACACTCCTCGTCCTCCCTTCACATATAGCTGCACACTCGCTAATTTGTGTACTGTACCACAAGCTATTTTCTGCTCTAGAAACTATCTACTCAGTTATTGTTTTTATGCCTGCTTAATTTGGATTCAACGTTCTATCAGAGAATAAATATAGACCTCCTCAGTCTATTGTCTACACTTCCTCGGCACCTCGGGAGCTTCACCCCTACCGCTATTTAGTCGAGTCTGCACGTACAGCTTTCTATGGTTACTGATAGCATTAAGCACACGCGATCTCATTGATAAGTATCTGAATATAGCGCCACTTACAGATCCACACCTGTCTCCGTACGTCTCCTATCCACTGGATCAAAGTTATCGCACTGTGATAATTAATCGCACTGTAATAATTATACACTGTCTTTGTTCTGAACAAAGGGTTTCTGGAGCAATCTAGGCAGACGTGCAACGCGTGCCGGCAGCAATATGATAGTCAACTGGCTGATCTCCCCCCATATCACTCAGCTTTTATATGAGGCCGCACACCTAAGGACGCCAGGGGAAGTCCCGAGAAACAACTTGAGTCTGGAATGTGGCCACTACAGAGCTTCCCACGGTGGTTCTGCTTGGAACATATTTATTGATCTAATCCTATGTTAATAACCTTAGATGTATCTATCGTTTCGTAAAATTCTAGTAACCATTTCCATCTTTTTATTTTCTTGAAAAACCTTCAATTACGGGAATTACGGCTCAATTTCCGTAATGTGGTGGGCCTGTCTGCTCCCGCTAAAATCTCTGTTAAGATGGCAGGTCTCTCCCTCCGACAAAATCCCATCTCTCTTCTCTCTTCCTCACATGTTCTTTCTTCGTCACACCTGACGCCGCCTTGCCTCGGGAAATCACCTTCTCGATTCCCGCGCTCTGTATAGCATCACGCCCTCACAAACGGCGCCCTACTGCAAAATTATTACTGCGTTAAATATCCATGCTTGCGGTCATATATAATGGTACAGTACAGCACCAACATTTTCCTGGTGTGAAAATGGGAAACAAGGGGAAACCATCTTCGGGGCTGCCAACGGTGGGATTTGAACCCATTATCTCTCGAATGCAAGTTCACTGCTGCGTGATCCTAACCACACGACCAACTCGCTCGGTAGATTATTCGTTGCTGAAGGTATTTGTTCTGCACGAAGTAGATATATGTGGTCAAATAACAAGTCTGACATAGTTTCAGCATTGTGCACTCGTGGAAGAAAACCTTTCGTTGAACCAACTGTGTGCAATATGGATGAAAAGGAGCATGACTTTGTACTTTATTCCTGGCACTTTCCATTTCGTGGTATGCGTGTAGTGGATACGTATGAATCTATTGCAGTACTTGCAATACTTCACTCTCTGTATCTTTGTCACAACTTATTATTCAGTGTTTACATTGATGAACAGCTTTTCGCGAGGTACAGAGTTCAACGAACAAAACGAGTTGTAAATTGGGCTCTTATACTGTATTTTGGGTTTGCAGTTAACAATCAACAGAAAGACAGACAGATTTCTCCGGTCAAATCATATTACAATGAAATCATAGAAACTGTTGCAAGACTTTCTCTGTTGAAAATGCTCTTACTCTTTTTATATTTTTACTTCGATATGGTAATTTATGGACGAGACAGAAAGAGAGAGCTCACTTTTCATAAGAGAAATGTTCCTGAAAATTGCCTCTGTGAAGTTTGAAACTTACATAGTCCGAGGACTCTCGTGAGTACATCTACTCTCCAAGGTGCACAGAAGTTTGGCATAATATCCACTAACAACAAACTCCCAGCAAGGGTTCAAACTATCGATGAAAGTTGGTACTGTTTGAAAATATCCTCCTAGATGTATTCATAAAGGTCACAGTTGAAGTGCTCCAAATCTTTGAATTATCAAGACAGCAAGCATGTCTCGGTAATTGTCGTACTGGTTAGTACACTGTATAAGTATTTTCAAATACATAAGCAAATGCTACAATAATTAACTATATATAAAGGCTGGCTTCGAGTTTCAGCCAGTGTGTTACCCAGAGGGTCATAGTTGGATTCCTGGCCAGGGATCTTTACCTGCATCTGTGGGCTGATTAGAGGTCTATTCAATCTACGTGAGAACAGTCGGGAGGTATCTGAAGCTGATACAGTGGCCTTGGTCTAGTCCAGAATTACGGTCGAGAGGATTCGTAGCGCTGACAACGCGTCACCCCGTAAGCTGCAGGTCTTCGAGCTGAGCCGAGAAGTGGTTGCTTTGTAGGCCCTGTAGTGCTGCGATGTTTGTTTTCTGTATTTAGATGAAAGTTGTCATGATTAAAATGAAAATACAACATTATTGTTAGTGGCTCTGAGAAGGGCTATAATGTAAAGCATAGCGTTCTCTGTACGGATCATGTAGATCCTTGGAGGAATGAGAGGTAACCTCGGCACTGCGCAAGGAAGATACACCCAGGTATTATACGGAAACATAACCTAGACCCGTGTTTCGCTTACGAACACCGTTACTCGCCTGGCTGCTCTATGTGTGGGTGAAGGAAGGGAAAAGATGATGGATGCTAAATTTGCTTTAGTGTCTCGTGACGTCATCCGTGGCAGATAGAGTGCAGTGCTGCATGATATGGTAAATACTTCCGTGTGAGCTTTTAGCGAAGCTTGTACATAATTAACGGTCAGGAGGTGAGCTAAAATGGAAATTATAGCGTTTTAGAGATCGTAAGTAACAGAATTTGATAGTCCGGCAGTTTGTACGGTTTGCTAATGTTTTGACAAGAGATCGAAGTATGCATGTAGCTCAAGGAAGGAGAACAATACAACCGCACCGTAGTTAGTTTAAAGTGTTCGGTTTATGAAGGTCATTCCTTTTTACATGTCGTTTTATCCATAAAATTGATACATGAACATATTCTCGTTTTCAAGTCAGGGATGTATTACCAAATAGTAGTGGAAGTGAGCATCTGTCCACCCTATAGGTCCAAGTTTTACCTATAAAACATTGTTGTGAAACATGGTAGGCCAGAAAACTCGGTTTAACGCTATGAGGTTACAAACCGCCAAAGAATTGTGTAGCCCCAACTGCCAGAGAACAAGAAGACGTACCACGCTGAAAATGTCGAAGATAGTTGCTCATATTTCATATACTTTATATCTCTACGATCTAGAATACGTAGAGCTATTACCCGTTCATCATGTGCTAGGACGTGTTGACGGAAATCCTCAACACTATTGGACTTGGATGTGGTCACAGGTACAGTGAATCTCAACTGATGGGTTGTTACCACACGAGGTTTCACGTGCGATCGGTTTTACAGGCAGTATTTATTGACTAAATCATTATTATTTATACAGTTTTATAAGAATATTGATATTTAATTTCAGAATGCTATACTTAAAGTACAATACTTGAGTGGTAGTAACACAATGCAACAATATAAAAAGTAGATGAGTCCTCGGATGTATTAGTAAAATAATTAAACATTTTACTTATTAATTAGTAAAATGTCTGTAATATTGTGCATTATACTACGTACAAATTTTTAAATATCTATTTCAGTGACGTATTAAACAATACATAAGTTAATTTCTAAGTGACAGTCTCACTCTTTCGATGTATAGCACTTTACAATGCTCAGCACTAGTAAAAGGATTTCTATATCACTTTCGTGGCCAAATTATTTAAGAAATGAATTTTAGGGAACTAAACATGTTTTTGTAGTGATCGAATGTCAAGGAATGAGAGGCTATTTTTAAAAACTTTTCAAACACTGGAAATGTGAGGAAAAAAATGTGGGAACTATATATCCCAACCGAGCTCGATAGCTGCAGTCGCTTAATTGCGGCCAGTATCCAGTATTCGGGAGATCGTGGGTTCGAACCCCACTGTCGGCAGCCCTGAAGATGGTTTTCCGTGGTTTCCCATTTTCACACCAGGCAAATGCTGGGGCTGTACCTTAATTAAGGCCACGGCCGCTTCCTTCCCACTCCTAGCCCTTCCCTGTCCCATCGTCGCCATAAGACCTATCTGTGTCGGTGCGACGTAAAGCAAATAACAAAAAAATATATATCCCAATGGCTGTCAGTAAGCCTAAGTGACACAAATGTGGGAACTATACTTCCCAATAACCAAATGTTAGCACACACAAATCAGGACATGGAATGTGAATATGTGCATTCATCTTATACCACACACATGTATAAATAATTTACACTGAATACAGCTGTAACCATCATTTCAGGTAGAATAAGGGGTGTACAAAGTGAAAGCCAAACGAATAATACATCCACAATTATATATTGGAAAGGTAATCTGAACTCATTTATTTGTCATGAAACAAGCTACTAATACATTACATTTTACTTTTCATGCATTTTCTGGATATTAGTAACATAATCAAATGAAATAAAGTAAAATAACAAAATAATTCTGAAGATGAATAATCATGGCAAGATGAAGAACTTATGTTCCCGTGTTTCTCCGTTACATAAATCCTATTTATTTACCCATACTGAGACAACAAATTTGCTCAATCTATGTCTGAAGCACTACAGAATAATTTGTGATAAAGAAAAAAGCTTAGAATTACTTACATCCATCTTTCTGGTGCAGAAAATCACTTCACTTCCAAAAAATGCACGCTCCTAACAGCCATTACACTACACATATGTAAACAAACACGTCCACCAACCTAGAAACTGCAAATATACCAGAGCAAAAACTTTTCTAGATTGTCAGTTGTCCACGACTGCTAACAGCACAAATCAAATGTGGGAATCGGGTTACCCAAATGGCCCAATAGCGGAAACAAATTAGTGGGAATTATATCACCCACTGGCCACGAAAGGTATATTCTATAAATCTATACTTAGGTATACTTTCTTCCAAAATTTTCATATTTAAAATTATTTGGAAATGAAACTTTTACTGTTATCCAACTTAAACTCTCCATCCATTTTTTGAACTAAAAGGTTTTGATAAGTAAGGAAATGAAATATTGAACAAGACCGAAAGTAGTGGCTGCACGAATTAACGTGCTCTATAGAACCAAGTTCTGCATTGGTCACAGGAGTCCGGGGTTCGATTCCCGGCAGGGCCGGGAATTTTAACCACCATTGGTTAATTTCCCTGGCACGGGGGCTGGGTGTATGTGTTGTCATCATCATCATTTCATATTCATCACGACGCGCAGGTCGCCTACGGGAGTCAAATCAAAAGACCTGCACCTGGCGAGCCGAACCCGTCCTGGGATCTCTCGGCACTTAAAGCCATACGCCACTTCATTTTTTCATCGGACTACAATGGTAAAGCGTAGGTCGAAGATGAGAGTTTTAATCGCAATCTTGCCGGCATAGGACATTAATGGCAGTCACCATTTCTTACGTATTTAAAAGTGTACGTCTAGGGATGGAAGGATTGGGAACCACAGCCTTAGAGACGAATGATTGAAGCATTAGAAGGTAAGAAAAGCGAAGAAAGACATTAGTGACGTGGGTAATGCTCGGGATCTAATTTCATCAGCGTAAAAGAGCTGGAATATGAAGTGGTCCGTGTAGTGTCAATTAATAAACGAATAAAGAGGTGTATAACAATACGTAGAAGACTTTAATCGAAACATAATACTCTCAATGGAAAAGTAAGTAGGCCTACTGCATTTTTATGCCATTATTACATTTTGTATTATAGTGTCGAGTAGTCAATACTCGGAGAGGTAAGGTGTTTTTACTATCAATTGAATTTATTAACAATTTATTTACAAGTTCACTTGCGTTTGAGTTTTCAATACTAAGTTGTTTTTTTTTTTACATCGGTGGTGTGTCGGACTTTCGTTCTCCAACATGGCTTCCACAGCGCAATGTCGATCCAGAAGAGAACAGTTCGTTTTACCATTGACAAGCCGTACTGAGTTCCACGTAGCCGCCTGACGTACTCACACTTCACTGAGACAATCGTCACGGACTTACGACCGTATTGTTTACTCGCGATTGACGCACTCAAGACTCAAGTTGCGATCCCACAGTTTCACTCTGCATATAGTCCCGCGGAAGTTTCTCGCAATTTCCATTTCCAGAACCTTCTGCCCTTCTTTTTCATTGCTAATCAGCCTCCAGCTTATTCAAGGAGCTCATTTATCGTGAGCCTCAAAAACTCCTCGGCGCTCTTGTTTTGCTCTGTCGGCCCTGGGGTGTAGGGGTAGAGTGTCTGCCTCTTACCCTGAGGCCTCGGGTTCGATTCCCGGCCAGGCCAGGAATTTTTACCTGGGTCTGAGGTCTGGTTCGAGGTCCACTCAGCCTACATGATTACAATTGAGTAGCTATCTGACGGTTAGATGGCGGCCCCGGTCTAGGAAGCCAAGAATACTGGCTGAGAGGATTCGTCGTGTTGACCACACGACACCTCATAATTTGCAGGCCTTCCGACTGAGCAGCGGTCGCTTGGTAAGCCATGGCCCTTTGGGGGCTCTTGCGCCATGGGTTTATTGTTTTGCTCTCTAGACCGCACACAACTTCGCCGCTCCTCCGGGATTGTCATCTCCCATCAGCATTGTAGCTTCCACCACACCCATCATTCTCCACCTTCTTAGCTATAAATTTAAGAAGCCTCGATGCAGATAAGCATACTATACGGCAAAGAACACGAGAAATACACCTTGTTGATGGCTCACTCATATTCCAAATTAACAGTTTCCGTGTCGTAGGCTATACTGTAAATTTATTTTCGTAATTCAGCCCAATGTAAGATCATGCTGTAGTAAGACTCATTAGATTTTCGCACTGCTTGCGTTGTAATGTAAGATTATATTCAACGATTTGATACTGATCAGCTCCTCTGTTTAATACTGTAGTCCTAGGATGGGTCATCAGTACGCCAATAAATAACTCTGGGCGGGTAGAGTATTGAAAATCCGTCAAAAATGGAGAGCTTACGCAGACAGCATCGTTTTGATGAGCCCAGACGAGAAAGAGATTGAATCAATTACGTTCCAGTCTACAAAAGTTATAAGCTAATACAGTTAGCCGAAATCAATACATTTTTTACAATTGGCTTTACGCCGCACCAACACCGATAGGTCTTATGGCGATGATGGGACAGGAAAGGGATAGGAGTGGGAAGGAAGCTGCCGTTACGTTAATCATTGTAGAGCCCCAGCATTTGCCTGGTGGGAAAATGGGAAAGCACGGAAAACCATCCTCAGGGCTGCCGACTATGGAGGTCGAACCACTATCTCCCGAATGCGAGTCCACAGTTGCGTGCCGCTAAGCGCACGTCCATCTCGCTCGGTAGGAAAGACTCAGTGCAAGTTAATGGCAAGATCCATGAAAGAGGCTTCAGATCAATGGATAAATTTAAGTATCTCGAACAAGATTTCACCATGTATTATGAAATATGATTCGGCGTAACCGAAATCCACAGCGTTATCATGCCCAAGAAAGAAAATACTTAAACTCCACCAGTCACCTGATTAAATGGCCTAAAATTCAGAGGCATTTAAAATCAAATGGACTCGCATGCGGCGCAAATGTACGGCCCTCAAATTGAAACGGAGTCAGTTGTATGTGGTTTGTATTTGGTTACTGCGAAAAGTGAAGAAAAATCGAGAGCGTGTGTGCGTGCCGTGAATCACACACAAATATGTGTAACAGTTCTCGAATTTGGTGCAGATTCCGCCATTTTGTGGTTTATTTCATTCGTTCAAAGTGAGCACATCACACTCCAACCTTCAGAAATATACGCCAAAGCACAGAAAAACATTATTTTCTCGGAAATTATTAGATTTACGAAGAAAATTGTAGAAAATTGAATTTTAAGTTCACCTGCTTTGATTCAAAGTCTAACCATTCAAGCATGGTATTCACTTTTAAGGGCTTTAGTCGTACATTTCCATGTGAGTTAGTTCATATTTTACTTCCCTGCACGATCCTCTTAAGTTACACTGGAATAGCAAGTAACGTTAATGTTAACCACAAGTTCCAGTTATATGCCTGCCAAATTTGAACACGGTCCGTCAAGCAGTTCTTAAGTGAAAAATAAAATAAGACGAAGAGACCAAGGAAAAAGCATGTGCCAAATCACAAATATATTTTCACGAAAACTAGTACAGATAGGAAGAAAATTTATATAACCATTTTTGGGGGAAATCGAATTTCAAGAGCACTTGGTGCACTCAATTGTTCAATAGGACTAATCGCTTAGGCAGGGTATTCAATTTTAAGGGTCGCAAGCTTACGGTTTCCTCTGACTTGCTTCACATTCTCTTTCGCTACATAGCCCACTTAAAATATAGCGTGATAATATGAAGCCTATAATATGTTAAGCAAAGGTACCAGCTATAAGACCCGGCTCCATGGCTAAATGGTTAGCGTGCTGCCTTTGGTCACACGGGTCCCGGGTACGATTCCCGGTAGGGTCGGGAATTTTAACCATAATTGGTTACTTCCGTTGACATGGGAAGTCGGTGTACGTGTCGTCTTCATCATTTCATCTTCATCATGAAGCGCAGGTCTCCCACGGGAGTCAAATAAAAAGACCTGCATCTGGCGAGCCGACCTTGTACTTGGACACTCCCGGCACTAAAAGCCATACATCATTTCATTTCAGCTATAAGATTGCAAAATTTGAGCTCCACCAGTCAAGTAGTTTTTTACGTGAAAAGCACACACAGGCAAACATACAAACTTTCCGATTTATTACTGCTGCCATTTCTCCCTTCAGTCATGGTTCTCGCGAGAACACATTGATATTCCTGTATGATTCATAGCTTTGCCAGGAATGATATTATCTTTCAAGTGGTGAAAGAAATTTCAAAATCAGTCCAGTAGTTCTGATGTTACCCGGTACATGTACACAAACTCACAGTTTCTCTTTATATATGAGAATAGATTGTTCATATTTTGTCCGATTTTGTCTGAAATACCTGTAAAGTGAACAATACTGGGTTTAGGAAATTTGTGGTTTGATACTTCAGATGCCAACGACCGTAGCCGTGTTGAAACACCGGATCTCGTGAGATCTCCCAAGTTAAGCAACATTGGGCGTGGTCAGGAGTTGGATGGGTTGGGGGTAAGGGAATGGAGGAAGGAACTGGCCACCCTACCGCACGTAAACTCCGGCTCAGGAACACCTCTGCGGAGGTTCGGACCTGCCTTCGGGCAGAATAACCCTTACCTGTACTTCAGATGACTCTATTTTCATAAAATGCTATAAAGAAACGTTTGCAAAATATCAGAGCCGTGTGTTAAAGTGAGGAAATACTGTATGTATTGACGAGACTACGGACTTTTGTGGCAAAAAATTGGTAAATGTAGTTGCTGGTGTTCTGAAAAATGATGAAACTGTTAGCTAAGATTCATTTTTGCTGGCATGTAAAGAAATGCCAGCAGCAAATCATGTTACAGTACCTAGGCTGTGTGTAGAATGTATGCATTTATTGTAGCCAAATGGTGTGGAATATGATTGTGTGTTGCATTTACTTACGGTTGCAGCGTCCGACAAGGAAAAAGCCCTCTACGTCCTAAGTGTGAGTTATTTAAAAATGATAAGCGTAACTTTCGTTGTACATTCTCTGCACAGGGAGTGTGGAAATACTCGAATACAATTCCATGTGGACACACTGGTGTCGTATTGAAAGGAAGTATTCATTGAGAGAAACTTTTTCAGGAAATAAAATCCAGAACTCCCATTATCACCAACCCGTACATTCACTCGACAGGTGACATGGTTTACCGCGGTCGTGTATAATGCTGATAATTTAAAATGTCTTAAGCGGGTTGTACATAAACTGATGAAGGAAATTCTTTGTGAGTACATTTTTCTGCGTAATGTAATAAAGACAGCACTCTAAGAAACGAATTGGCGTAAATTTCTGCTAACTCGAATTTGTATGTATGTCCATATGAAACCAGAAGCAACAACAAACATCTTGACGGTAACTCGTAAAGAAAGGGATAATAATGAAAGAAAAAGCAATTCGCATACAGGATCAAAAATATAAATAAAATAAAATTGAAAATTAATGAAAAAATACATGAGACTTAAATTAATGCGTCAAATTTTAGACGGAAAGTTGGTACACGTTGCGATTTTGAGTGAGATTTATAAAACACTTCTAAAGTATGCCAGACTGACTTCATGAGACATACAACGTTGTTTTTTTCACAAAATATCGGACAATATTCCGGAAAAATCGGTGGAGGCTTTATATGGAGAACTTAGATATGGCGTTCATTGTGCAATGCACAATGCCCAGAAATGTTCAAGAAGTGAGGAAGTGTTGTTGGCGAGTACTAACATTCATTTACCTCATAGAACACCACCGTTAAATAGTATTTGAAAGAAAATGTTTCTAATATTCCGCAATTATTTTTCACTTTTAACACATAAAAATCATTTTTAATTTTTAGCACCAAAAGAGCCTTTCCCTAATTATATGTATAAGAATCCTTGAAGGGTACGTGATGAATCCCGACGCCATACAAATAATATTTATACCGACCGCACTGCTCACGCGGTTATATAGCTGTTCTGACGCTGCACTGGTAGGTCCGATCCCCACCGTTAGTAGCTCTGAAGATGGATTTCCGAGATTTCCAATTCTCACATCAGTCAGATGCAGGGCCTGGTCTTTTACTACGGTCAGGGCCACTATCTTGCTTGTCCTAATCATCCTCGCCTAAAATTACGTTGATAAGACGTTCATAAGAGTTGAATGAGCAAGTTGGTATCCAAGCTCACAGAATTTATATTTCTTAACTTCACAAAATATCACTAAACGCTGGGTTGTTATTGACTACAGACCATCTGCGTTTGGCGGTTGCGTTCTATGATGAAGATTATACAACCCCATCCTAACGCAGATACCCGTGAGGTTATATTTACTGCTAGAATAAAGAACTCATTTTCGAGTTAAAAATCTAGCAATTTTCCTTAAATCTACTGTAACTGCAAATATTCATATTCAAATTTAATTATTTTTAATCTTTGCTTTGTATCTCCCTTTATAAATGCTCTGAAAGTTACTTGTAATAGCTGGTTGATCATTTCCACTAAATAATTTGTCTGTTACGGTGATGAAATAAATTTTAAATTTCGAAATGAGTGAAGAAGTGGAAGAAGTAATGAAATAAGGCACTTAAAAATCAGTGAACTGAATTTAGTTTGTTTCATGTGACCGAGCAGGGGACATGTAGTTAGTTAGTGATACGGAACAAATTATCTTAATAATGGAATCCCGCAGAAAATGAAACTCGTTAAGGAAGTAGGAAGGAAGCTGTATTAGCAAGCAAGAAGCAAGCACATGGCCAATGAGGGTCATTAGTTCCAGGTCAGCGGCTCAAGACGTGCGATAAGGGAACTCTCTTCTCGTCACTGGAAGGGTGCCAGAACCTCACATCTCAGGGTGGATCGAACCCCAGTGTGGTCAGATAACTATCTCTACTTGTTTGTTGCAAAACTTACTATGAACTAGGCAGCCCCTAAGTACTGTATGTTCATGAGAAGCTGCTGTTTTCAGTCCGTAGTGGGACAAGTACTTCGTAACCTAAAGCTTGGTCGGTCTTGTTCTTCTAAAGGGAGACTATTTCTGATTAAGAAATAAATTTTGAAACTACCGTAACTATTGTAAAATTGGAGCCAAACCAACGTAATGTTGTACACACATTCGCAATAGTTTAAGCAATACAGGTGATGCTTTTTGGCGTTTTTTAATTGCACACCAACCTTTAAGCCAATGTCATTACATTAAAAAATTTCACAACTCAGGTATATTCTTTTCACTTAGAAAATTTGCGTACGGGAGGGTGAGATACAGTGAAACAGATCATTTTGTTGAATTTACTGTACTTTAAACCACAATTGATTTAAAAAATGAATCGAAGAGTTCAGAAGGAATATTACAAATAACATGAATCTTATCCACATGGAATGGAACTTGCAGACAGAGCAATATGATGTCCTAATTGAGAACAGGGTGACCGAAATGGTTAAGATGATCGAGCAGGTCAAGGCACGTGTACTGGGATCGTTACACCAAGATAATAATATTTGTGCAGGATACATTGACGTAGATATGTATGAAACCAACTGAGGAGCTGATCACTCGAGTCCCTTAAATAGATATTGTGACCTTTCACGTACATCTCAATTCAGGGTTCTTAATGTTGGGTTACGCCTCGGCAGGAATCACGCGGTGATCCATGAGTCTCCACTCTAGGGACGTGCAAGTTCGACGAGTTGGGTCACAGGTCTTACGGGGGACTGATATTGGTACAGTTAACGTGAAGAAATGACTTTCGCTTACTATCCTAAGTTAGGTAATTATCCCACAGTTGGATGTCAAAAATATTTAAAATATTGGTACAGTTGATGTGAAGAAATGATTGTCACTTACTATCCTAAATTAGGTAATTATCCTAGCATTCCTTATACTGCGACAAATGAGAACGCTGAAAATATTTCTTTTATGGAAGGATTTTCCGTTTAATGACTAAGAAAATAAACTTTAAATGACAGTTACATAGTAAATAAATTGAAAGCAACACAAACGGACATAGGAAAAATTGAACATTACGTTAATTAGGGAAAATAAAATACGTAACTTTCCACTCTTGTTAACGTACATTGGTAATATCATCAATTAAGATCGAAAATAAAAGAGACAAGTGTCTCAGTGCTGAAGGCTTAAAGTGGACAAAATTTTTACCGTCCATCACACATCCTAAAACAGGTGACTGGGAATTGCTAAATCATCCGTATCGCAGAACTATCCCTACTCAAATATGTCTCAACATTCCGTTATTCCTTATTCAAATCATTGCATTGACTGTTGAGAAAAATCTAGTTGACAACTTGAAAACACCGGTAAGTTATGTTCATAATCATCGTACATGCAAGAAAATGTTCGAATGATATGGATTACACCATAATACATCATTCATCAACATGGTACAAGTGAGAAGTAAGCTCGATCCCTCCTGGATATTCACCAACATCTGCACCTACAGTAGATAATGGACATCAAAGAAATATTGCAACATCTACAATGATTTTTTTCTAACTACGTCGATTCTGCCTCCCTGGAGTCCTCTGCGAAGTTCAGCCTGGAAAACTACTTCAACTCTAGGTACAATTCAAATGATCTACAGAAATATACGACTAGCAGAAAGAATTGACTTACTCACCGTCGAAGATCATATCCTTTTAACGTGATCCGATATCATACAACATTATTTACTTCGTGAAGATCCTAAATGTTTCCATTAATACTGTGCGCTCTTGTCTAAATTGTATTTAATTGAAACAAAATTTGACGACCATGCTATCAGTGTTCTCGAAACGAAATCCTAAGAATATCATTCCAAACACGGCTTCATGCCCAAACAAATATCATTCATCATGACAATATTAAAATTCACACGCATGACCGACACCATTCCTATCATAATAACTTTCATCAGCATCTTCATATCGCATCATCCTAAGAATACGCAATCTCAATGACACATCTATAACAATTCACATTACATTAACCATTTACATATTCCAAAGACCCTATTATATTGAACACTTAATCACATCACTCAAACGTCATGCACAGCGAATTCGCATTACTTTTAAACAATCTATTCAGGCATTTCACGTTGAAGACTACTAATCTTATCGCCGTATTAGCACAATATTACCGCGATAACATCGCGATTGCATTCCCGAACACTGTATCTTGCACAAGTACATGATCTCTGATGACTTTAATAATTGCGCACTTCACGATTAATAAGTTCTTCTGAAGTATTTCGAGCCAAAAATTAAATTAACAACCTTCAAAATGATACTATTACGACACAAGCACCACCGATGCCTAAATCATCCCGTGTAGCCTTGCCAGAGATCGTTAAGAATTCACACGACCTATCGTACATTATCACGACATAGACTAAACTACTACACCAGACACCACGATCTTGTTCGACGCAAAGCAATGATTAATAAAAGAAAACGGTCGCCTTCAAGTTGTAAAATTACATGTCATAAATCGACATAAAGTAATATGCTACTCTACATTTAAAAGAAAGCAACTACATTGCAGAATAGAGAGACAATATTTAAGTACTCATTCTTGGTCGAGTCCCATGATGATGACACCTCTCGTCTTCCAGTTCTTAACTTCAGCCATTGGAATCCATCATATTTCTCATCAGATCCTTTGAGGTCCCTATATTGCTTAACTGCTCATGTTGGAATTTGCTCTCATTTTATAATCATATCCAATATTCATTGGTTCCATGTCACCTGAAACTTAAAATACCTATTAGAACAGGGTTACATGCATTAGTATAATTACAAAGTTCAAGCACCACACTTGCCTTAACGTTCTGACAGAACAAAATATATATTTTGTGTTACAATAGATTATTTCTCTATGATATGCCAATATCGCGTTATGTTTAGCTTTATACAATCTTTCTCTGCGTATATAATAGCTCTAATCTTTCCAAGACATAACAAGATTGAGATTCACATTCATCAGGAAACAAATGCCACATTACCATACTAATGATTACAGACGGTTTGCTTTTCTTTTAGGATTTTTCCATACTTCCGGCTCCCATATGTTCTTGGCAATTAAAACACATGACACATTATGCGTAGTGATCCCGTACGAATCATTTGTGTCGGCAAAGGAACTCGTTTAACAATTTACAGCATCGTATTTTAGGTTATTAATCGATAATTTCGTCATCAGTCTCGATCACCGAAACGTACCAGACTAGATGAGCAAGGTATGGCCATCACATGTAAACTCAGCTTATTCCGATTAATTCAACACATTCCATAGCCTTCGGTATCTTTCTACAACTGATGTTTTCCGCCATTTATACGCATTTTAGCAAACTTTACTTGAGGAACGTGGAATATTCATTTAATTCTACATTATGTACCACGACGTCTTATTATTTACCGAAATTTTGCGAGGCACCACGGGGTTTAGAGCTTATCATCATTCCGCCGACACCTTCAATCCGCCGCCTGTCGTTCACATAATTAGACGGGTCACCTGAGTTCAGACACTCCTGGACGTATGATGATAGGACATATGATTTCATTGACGTTAATTTCATCATAAACTTCCAATGCATTTACCAATTTCATCCTGACATACATTGGGTTATAATATATAAGCGAGGTGAATGTGGTCTCGAAATTGAACGCTATTTCCGGAATCCCTGAAATAAATGTTCAGATTTCTTATTCATGTAATGAATTGCAATTTATCTTAATCTGTATAATTTCATCAATTTGCAAACTAATTTACTAGTTTTTGTACTATATATTATTACATACTATAAATAATGCGGTCCGTCCCGTGGTGTAGGGGGCAAGACGTCCACCCGTCACCCGGCGGCCCCGGGTTCGATTCCCGGCTGGGTCAAAGGATTTTAATTGTAATGATTAATATCCCTGGCCTGGGGACTGGGTGTTTGTGACGTCCTTAATCTTATTTTCCTCACACACAACATTCCACACTACCATCGTTCTAATTACACGCAGGTTCATACAATATGGTGCCAGTAGGGGCAAAAGATCTACATGGGTCGATGGCCCGAACAAATAGCATTTAAAAAAAAATGAATAATGCGGCGAGGTCTAGAACTGAATCCAGACTTTAGGCACGTAATCTAAAGATTAAAATTTGTATATAACTACCTACCCTAACGGCCAATATTCTGATTGCGATTTCTTCCCACCAACGGGACTTGAACCCGCCAACCACGGTGTCAGATCATAAGGACATGACACCTTAACCATCATGGCCACCTGGCAGGCTAAGGATACTTAAATCAGCTGATCTGATATGCCAGTACAGCTCGGCTGTTTTGGTAGAACAAATGAAAGACGCATCCCAGGTCACGTTCATGAACTGCAAATCTCGTAGTACGTTGGGCTTTATCTAATACGCTCTGAAAACGATAGAATTGACGAATAACATTACACAAGGATTTTTCAAAAAAAGAATCGACAAACAAACAAACCGGAAAAATTGACGTATTAAAATAAACATTTTAAAACAACATACAATAAAAAATATTCAACAGAATCCCATCAGAAGGCCATTCATAATATTTGAATTTAAATTTTGAACGCTTTTCCCTCACATTTCTGCTGTAAATAACTCGAGTTGTTTTAATTCAACGGCTTCCGCCTACCTTTCGCGAAAGCTTCCGGGTCTGTTTTTCCTGGTTCATTTCCTTATATCACCGTGAATCCAAGAGTTTGCTGAACAGTCAACGATATGCTCAATGCCGGATAAGATTGTTGAGTAAATTAGAGGTAAAAAGTACGGCAAACTTCCACTCACAACCATTCCGACGTTCTATTACGTCACCAGGGACTATAACAAACTATATTTGTTATTATAAAGGTTATTGGCTTATAATTTCGTTTGTTCTATGACTATTGTGAAGAAAATTTAGCATCGTAATTTTTTTTTTGCATTTACTTTGTAACAATGCAATATTTTAGTATCAATTGTTAAACAGAAAATCACTAATGAAGCTCCAAAATACAGTGAAACTACCATTTAATAGTTTTCTGGGGAACGTCCTTTTCCTACTGCGGACTGTTATGAAGCTTTTGGAAGTTCTTCAATGTCTGATATTTTGTGGTGAAGGAGATAATTTTATTCAATGCTGTTGCCTGATCATAAGCCGAGAACAATGTTCAAAATAAATTAAAATGAGGTGCTAGGTAGTCTTGAGTTTAAATGAAAGATTGCTTTAACAGGTTTTTATTTAAATCTAGACTTCCGTCTTCTGCTAGGAATTTCTTCCATTCTTCTAAATTTTACTATGGTATAGTATTTTATTCCTTTGAAGGCCAGACCTTGGGTTCATGTTATTTTTGGGCCGATGAGCTAGATTTTAGGCCTCTTTAAAGAACAATCATCATCATCATCATCATCATCATGATCACTTCATTTTTAAACTTTAAAAAGAATGATAGTGTTTAGTTTTGTTGAATTAGGTTTGAATGTTACTCGTTTCGTCGCTACATTATTCGCAGTGTCATTTTTTCTGAAACGCATTCTAATGCGATATTCGCAATACACATATGGTGCGAATACCAAACAGCCGAGCTGCAATGGCAAATCAGATCAGCTGATTTAAGTTTCCTTAGCCTGCCAGGTGGCCATGATGGTTAAGGCATCAAGTCCTTCTGGTCTAACACCGTCGTTAGCCGGTTGGAGTCTCTTTGGTGGAAAGGCATCGCAATCATAAAGTTGACCAATAGGGTAGGAGAGGTGGTGATATCCAATTTCTAATCCTATGATGTTGTTGATGGTGATCCCTCCGTCCGATGGAGACCTTTCTATGTTATTCAACAGGAGTAGGCTATATAATGACACCAAATTTCACCCACTCCATATCTCAGTATCATCAACATCTGACACCCAGACGCGCAGGTTACCCATGGGAATCAAATGGAAAGACCTTCACCAGGCGAGCCGAGCATATTTTCAGACATCTCCATCACTAAAAGCCATACGCTACATAAAAACCTGAACGGTGTTCAAGGCCACTTTTCTCTAAATCCTAGTCCCAGTACATACATTCTACACCGTTACAGATTATGAGATTTCATACCTACTAAGTACACCAAATCTCTTATTCGCAGCAGCAATTGCAGCATCTGTAACGAATAATTGGATGGTCTGTGCTAAATGGAAACGAGTGGTACTGAAAAACATACGGGATTAATGACACCAGATGGAAGCTTAAAGCACGTTCCTGCTTATATGTCAGAGAGAACCATATGGTGGTAGTACTGTTAGTTCCACTAAATATACATTTATTGTGGTATAAGTTTTGTAGTATAACGCTTCATATTCCAAAGTGATCTTCATCATCATCATCATCATCATCATCATCATCATCTGTTTACCCTCCAGGTTCGGTTTTTCCCTCGGACTCAGCGAGGGATACCACCTCTACCGCCTCAAGGGCAGTGTCCTGGAGCTTCAGACTCTTGGTCGGGGGATACCACTGGGGAGAATGACCAGTACCTCGTTCAGGCGGCCTCACCTGCTATGCTGAACAGGGGCCTTGCGGGGGATGGGGAAGATTGGAAGGGATAGACAAGGAAGAAGGAAGGAAGCGGCCGTGGCCTTAAGGTAGGTACCATCTCGGCATTTGCCTGGAGGAGAAGTGGGAAACCACGGAAAACCACTTCCAGGATGGCTGAGGTGGGAATCGAACCCACCTCTACTCAGTTGACCTCCCGAGGCTGAGTGGACCCCGTTCCAGCCCTCGTACCACTTTTCAAATTTCGTGGCAGAGCCGGGAATCGAACCCGGACCTCCGGGGGTGGCAGCTAATCACGCTAACCACTATACCACACAGGCCCAAAGTGATCTTGCGAAATGAAATTGTTTGTTCTTTTTATTTCGACTACATTTTTTTCATATGGGGCCTAGTTCAAATCCAGAAAAGTTGAAGGATGTCAAATTTCTACCAATATTCGTCTCACCAGTGCATCATCCCTCATCACGAAGGACTGAAAGCAACCTTAAAAATAAGTGAATTACCGAAGAAAGATAATGACTTCGGTAATGCAAATTAATCTAAGTTTCAGTGATGGAAGAAAATTTACTTTACAATGTTCGGTGATATTACAAATCATTGTTCAGTAATGCTAAGAAGTGATGAACATGAATTTCAGAATTTCACTGTCATAACTCATTATGTAACAAGAATATAAATTGTACAATCTTTTTGATTAGAAAATATGCATTAAAATTCCCAAATTTACCATTATTGTAAGAGTCATTTATTGATATTGCACTTATAACAATGCAAATAATAACATAAGTGATTACTGATTAACAGTAGATGTATAAATCAAACAATATTTTATAATATTTTATTACTTTATAATGATTACTCTAAACGTTTTTCTCTGTGTAAAATATAAGTAAGTCCTTTTCTTCAACTACAAGAATGCAATGGGTTCATACCGTATGTAAATAAGTTGTAGGAATGTGCCAAAATTTTAACAGTTTTTCTCGAAATGATGTTAACGTCACTTGGTTTGCTTTAACGTAAGACCATCCAATTCGTTATTAAAGAGTCATTCTTTTAGGTATCAACTACATCGTGATGTTTGAACGAGTGAACTGTTAAAGTGAGTGAGAGACTATGAGCCACTTTAGTACATGTGATTTACCAACATGTTCGACTATAATGTAGAGGTGCACAGTGTCCAACAAGGGGGGCGAAACATTTGACTAAACATTTGTAGCAGAATCGAACATCTGCTCTACTATTTAAACTGTCATCGATTGTGACAGTCATTGACGCTTGGAATAACATTAAATGTCCGTGAAATGTAACTAACAGGCATCATTTTATGCCGTTTTGAATATGAAAATATATCAAGTTCCTTACAACTGATTGCAGAAGTTAAAGTTTAATGCACACATTTTTACAGCAGGAAATTGGAATATAGTCCCTTCAGTAAGAACTCACTTACAAGATCACTGAATATTACTTTCGTTTAAAATTTAAAATTTAGAGTTTCCAAGATTCTGGCAGCTAGATTTCCGTTGAGGCAACATAACACTTTTAAGATAAGTTACATTCTTACTTTTTTACCTTTTAACGGTATTTGATCTACTAAATATAGGTATTAAATGTATATTTTACTTTTCAATCTTTTATGATATTTTTCACTGTAACTGTTAAGACTACTATTCAGTTCTATCATATTTAATCATCACTGATTCCAATCAGTGGATACATTTTAAATTATCTTCGCAAAGCCCGCCATTGGCGTCAGTTAGCCTCCTTCAAACAACAATTGTCATCATCGTCATCATCATCATCATCATCATCATCATCATCATCATCATTATCATCATCATCATAATCTCCACAAAACTTGTCGTTTGATTTATTTTGCAGTATAATACCTTGCTCGTACATCGGGAAGTATTTCATTTCCTTGGCTTTGTTGAAGTAATTGAGTGGCATATTATCTCATGGGATGCAGTTCGATACACTGTCCATGCGATAAAATGATAACCATGCCTCTCAGTGTAAATTTTACATGCTAGTTTCCAAATTAAATTAAACGTCCTCTGAACAAGCGGTTCTATTACAACTGCAGTGGTAGGTGAACTATATAATTGTAACAGTTGTGGTCACGTGGCGACAGAAAATGTATATTTAATTAAAACTTGTTATAACGAAACCATTCTCAACAAATGATCAATTTGAATGTGTGCGGTATACTCACTTCGATTTTCCTACATTGAGGTTTATGCGGGTTCTTCAAACTAATGACGGTGCTGACCACCATAAATTACTCCTAAATTAATTATTTAATTAAATACTATTACCGTCCTGTAGTGGTCTGTAAAATGTGGGTGATTGATATATTATATAAATTTGTAAAGAACTGTAATGATACTGCCGCAATGTTACACATTCCCAATGTCGAGGGTTGATTGAGTTATTAATGAAAATCATGTATACAGTGCCTCTTAATGATAGAATTAACTATGTCCGATAGAACTCGGTTTATGGTAAATTTGTGTTGTTCAGAACAGATTAATTGATAAGGTGAAAGAAAAGTAGAATCTAGTTTAATTGAATCTCCACTGCTCGCGGGGGACTATCTGCAGGAATGAAATGGGATTTTGATTCACTGACACAGTTGTTACCGGTGGAGTGGGAAACTCCAGGACGAGTTAGTTGATTGGTTGTCGTTATATGTACACGATCAGCGTACACACTGCACGCAAATGTCCGCTAATAGATTTTAGAGGCCCTCACTTTAAAATAATTACCTGAGATCTGTGTGTACTGTATGTAGTAAATTAGTGTGCAAATTGATGAAATTATGAATGTGATAAAGATTAAGAGACATTTCTTTTCAATACCAGAATAACAAGTTTGGAAAGTTATTTAAGGATACTCGGAAAATAGCGTTCATTATTTCGAGACCACATTCATCTCGTCTATAAATCTACATACAAATTTGGATGATTACCTCTTTCACTGATCTCATAGAGATCCGTGTCAGTATGTCCTGTACGGACATTCTCATCTCGGTGTAATCATTCCAGTGCAAGTGCCTTCACCTGCTCTATCTTTATTATTTAGTACCTTTCCCTTCAGAACTCCCAATGAGTTTCCAGCTGGGAAGAGTTGATTGATGACCACGTGTATCAAAACTGAGTCCAGCACTTTTACCAATCTTTTTCGTTTGATCTTTCTCATCGGAAATCTTCAATTCTGACTCCGGCGGTGTTTGTATTGCGAGGTCTAAGAAAACATTCGTTTCCACACCTGACATGGCATTCCTGTTGCACTTGTCGATAATCTCATTTTCTGGAATGTCAGATCACTTCTTTATTCTCTTCGGAGTAGAGTAAAGACGGGACGGTTATTTATGCGTGCCTCTTCTTAAACGATAACACTGGTCTACATGTGAAAAAATAACAATTCTGCTGACTAAGCTGTTTCAAAAGATTTTGTATAATTTGAGATCGCTGACTGCAAAAATTTAGTCAGAAATTGCCCAACGCGAACGCGTCATAGTTTATTACAAAACAAAATCAAATTAATTCATCATCTTCAGGAGTTGCAACAACCTGCAAACAATTAGGGAAAACAGTTAAATAGTGACTGTTAATAGTCTTAATAGCGTTAAATTAATAGTTCCTGGTGAAATTAATAACCTACCCCGTGGTGTAGGGGTAGCGTGCCTGCCTCTTTTCCGGAGGCCCCGGGTTCAATGCCTTCCAGGTCAGAGGTTTTCACCTGGATCTCAGGGCTGGTTCCAGGACCACTCAGAGTACGTGATTATAATTGAGAAGCTATCTGACAGTGAGATGGTAGCCCCGGTCTAGGAGGCCAAGAATAACGTCCGAGAGGATTCGTCGTGCTGATCACATGACACTTCATAACCTATGCCTTGGGGCTGAGCAGCGGTCGCTTGGTAGGCCATAGGCATTCGAGGCTGTTGTGCCTTTGGGTTCGGTTTGGTGTGATTCATTTTCAGAGTCCATAAAAAGTTCAGAAACACTATTTTAGCTTATGAAGGAACTTTCGGTTCTTTGACTTACTGGAGTAGTTATAATCGGGGATGTCGCGTTGCAATAACCAACAGCAGTCCGCCATCATGCCTGTATTCTACCTGCCATAATATCATCATTCTATGGTATTTATATCTTGCTGTAAGTGCTCACAATGCTCCTCACTTACATCACCAAGACTTGAGGAAGAGACGTTTATGCAGCAAATGCATCTTAACACTCATTTATACTCCTACCCTGTGGGGAAACCAGGGGAAACTATATCTCTGTCCTTGGGTCCACTTTCTGACTTTACAACACATTTTCTAAAGAATTTTATGTGGAGCCCAGTATTTTTCTTCATCACCGAGTTTAACCCAAGTCCACACGAAGTGCCGACCCCAAAGCTTAAGTACAAGGCCATCTCATTGAAAACTATATTCAAAAGTTTTGTAGACGTTTTCATCACAAAATTACTTGGTACCGGAGATTAGAATTGATGCATAGCCTGTGTGATTATGTATGAAAGTTCACAAATACATGGAGACATTCACACAATGTTGTTGAGTGATGCATCATTAGGTTTGGATTCAAATACTTAATTTTTCTATCAATAGCTTGATGCAGCATCTGTTCATTTCCAATCTACGCGTCTCACCTCAGCATTCTTCTTATGTTCTCGTTTTATTTCTATCTTCTATTTATTTTTCCTATTTTCTTTCTACTTCACACCCATCTATTGCTGCTGAAACACCAACGTATTTATAGTACTCATATCCTAATTAGAGATCAATAAATTTCTCTTCTTTAGGAAAGTTGTCCTCTAATAATCCAGTGTACCGGGCGAGTTGGCCGTGCGCGTAGAGGCGCGCGGCTGTTAGCTTGCATCCGAGAGATAGTAGGTTCGAATCCCACTATCGGCAGCCCTGAAGATGGTTTTCCGTGGTTTCCCATTTTCACACCAGGCAAATGCTGGGGCTGTACCTTATTTAAGGCCACGGCCGCTTCCTTCCAACTCCTAGGCCTTTCCTATCCCATCGTCGCCATAAGACCTATCTGTGTCGGTGCGACGTAAAGCCCTTAGCAATAACCCAGTGTATTTTTATTTTCTCTCTGTACATTTCATTAATTACGATAGATCATTCCTTTAATATGTACTTTCCGATTTTAAAATTGAGTTTTCTATGAATTCTTCAGTGCAAATTGTGTACAGTATCATATTATGTCAGATACAGCGCTAATATATTTTAATCCCTTGTTCTTTATTTTTCGTATTTATTAGAACATTTAAGGTATATAAGTAAAAAGAATTATCGTGAAATCTGTGAAGAAATTTCACTGTGTTTCGAATTTCTTTTAAAAAATCATTATTCCAGTAAATATTACAACAAAGAAGTACAATTAAAACAAGCCTGTAGCTTTACGTGACTGTTGATATTATGATCATAACCACGGGATCCGCAGTTTAACATGGAATCCGAACGATAGGATGTGACTAGGTACTTAAAAAATTTCAATAGACCTTCTTAAGAATGTGAACCGCGGCCACCTTGATGAGAATCAAGTGATTGTGCTACTTGGTTATCATGTCCCAATCCAATGAAATGGATTCTCTCCCATAACTATTTCGAACACTCGTCTAAAATTAGACATTTTCTGCATACACTCATTCAGTAAACTTACTAAGAGGGGCTGGAAATGATACGGAGGCTGACAGATTATATACAAATGTTCAGTACTTGTTTTACTCCCAAACGTATGCATTGATGGGTTGAGATAGGCACGAGATGTTGTTGAGTATTCAATGGTAGGTCTACTCTTATAGGAAACTAACTAGTATTCACATATTCAAAAATTCGTCCGGTTCATTGACTGAATGATCAGCCCAATGGCATTCGGTTCCGAAGGCTCAGGCTTGAATTCCAGCCGGGCTGGGAACATTCACTGCATCCATTTAGTTCCCCTGCCTCGGAGACTGTGTATCTGTGTTTGTCTCAAAACACACCATCACTTACCCACATCACTTAACACTACCAACTACCACAGAAACATGCTATATTGACATTCTTCCTCATGGGGTTAGTGTCAGGAAGGGCTTCTGGCCCTATAACTTGAGCAAGTCCACAGGAAATGCCGATCCCAGAAACTTGAGTAAAAGGCCAAGGAAAAGAAAAAATACCACTGCAAATCTTTTTCAAAACTATATTCAAATGTTTTTGGACGTTTTTATCATAAACATACTTGGTAACGGAGATTAGAATTGATGCAGAGCCTGTGTGATTATGTATAAAAGTTCACGAATAGGTGCAAACAGGCACAAAATGTTGTGGAGTGATGCATCAATAGACTGCTCTTAGAAGAATTCTGCCAATCTTATTATTCTTCTTTTCCTACCGCTTTTCCCACACCTCTGGGGTCGCGGGTGCGAACTGCATCGCACATGTGGATTGGACCATGTTTTACTGCCGGGTGCCCTTCCTGACGCCACCCCTTTATGGAGGATGTAATCACTATGCGTGTTACTGTGGTGGTTGGTAGTGTGCTGTATTGTGTAAATATGAAGAGGAGAGTGCTGGGACGGACACAAACACCCAGTCCCCGAGCCAGAAGAATTAATCAGAAGCGACTAAAATCCCCGACCCTGCCGGGAATCGAACCCGGGACCCTCTGAACTGAAGGCTAGTATGCTGACGATTCAGCCAACGAGTCGGACCGAAGAATTCTGCCAATATGCTTTGATAATTTGATTCACACATTTGTTATTATTTTGTAATAATAGCTCATTGTAGGAAGTAATGAGGTCGACGTCAGGAAGGGCGTACTGTCTTAAAAAGCTCGCTGCGAGTATTTATCTCACTTCATATCGACCCCGTAGAGAAACCGAACAAAGGTTTGGCATAGATTAGAAAGGGAAGCCGAGAGCACTAACAGAAATAATATAAATTATATGCCAAACATCATTACTACGGATGGTATCCATTAGACAAAACTTCTGAAATTACATAGATGCTGGTGATTTAACTTCAGTTCAAGACAGATTAAAACAGTCTCAAATTTAGGTGAGGCTTTACACGTTGGAGCAAGTTATATTACGAAATCCTGTTACTTAATAAATTTTCATGATCAATACAGTACAGTGTTATTCCACCTATTTTACTACGAAAGGATGTCGTCAAAACGTATCAGATATATTGTTCGAAAGTGGGTCACCAACCAATTTACTATGTGTACTTTATGTAATGACATAAGCACATAACTTACCATTGAAGATAAGAACATACTTCCTCTTCACCTCAGCAATAATGTGTAGGTACCGTCCGATGAATAATACATTGTAAGATGTTGTGTTCAGATAAGAGCACGCGCTATAAAGCCAAGAGCTAACGAAAACACAATAACAACCTACTATAATGTCTAAGTTAGTTTGTCTAGGAGGGAAACTATTACAAACTTTAACGAACGACAACCTGATAAAAATTTCATGCTCTTAAAAGTGCTTGAAGCAGTTCTTGCAGTAAAGAAAGTATACCGCCGCATATATGTTCAAAAGCGGCAGTTTACAGGAGGACCAAATTTATCCAAAAAGTAGCAAGTTTAGATCCGATACACTTGGTCTCTCCACACTACTCTTTTGAGACAAGGATACAGAGCCATAGGGAAGCTATAAAGTATGATGTATCATTTTATTACTACGAGAAAAAGATATGTAGAGTACTACAATTATTATACTTGATCATTTTCACAGTTGCCTTGTTATTCGCAATGGACTCTAGCTGCAGCGACCTTAGGAAACTGGTGAATGGGGAAGAATCTCTGTAATCAATGCATTTCTGTGTGTAGAAATCACAGCCAAATTAATTACATCAAGAATAATAATTTTAGCAGTGTAAACATGAGTTCAATGTTTCTTTAAATTTGATCTCTACGTTCTCGATTACCTTCCATGTGAACAAAATGATCGCTTCCACATAATCAATCACCCGCATGGCGTCCGAGTTCTGGGAAGTAGGTTGACGTGCGCCAACTCGAAGTACACTACATTATTATGCATTTTTCTCTCAGTGAACGTACATCCTTATCTTGTGATATCTGATTCTTTGAGTTTACGAAATTACACTATCACACATCTTTTTTCCATCACGTAACGTGTAATTAATTATATTAATACGAATAATTTCACATTACTCCCAAACCATTTTCGTCAAATCGATATTTTATATTTTTATATTTAATACACAAATTTAAATTGGTTCAATATTCTTCACTAAAGAACGCTCCTGTTGAAATTAGCAATTCTAACAGGAAAGATTATGGACATTCTATCATTCACAGAGAGCGCGTTTCAAGATTTTATAAACACTCAAAAAACAATAACTTCAAGTCAAGAGATTGTGAAAAAAATGTTTAATTTTTGAACCAAGCATTCATGTGTTTACTTTTACTTTCTTTGAGTGAATGTTCATACCTTCAAATTTTTCGTTGTAAAATTCTTAAATGTTTATATTGCCATTTCGATTTCTTTGTACAAAATGCTTGTTCCTTGCAATTTTATATTACTACCTTATGATGAACCCTTGAACTTACCATTCCACCGTTGGTCGGCCACGGCTGCTACAGGAGAACAATCTAGAACTCTTAAATCATGGGTCGTTGCGGGAATAAATTCGGTCACGATCTTAACCAAACGATGGGGTTCAGAAGAGAGCCCAACTACTTGAAATGAGGAGCAAAATGTGCTTACTAACATTTATTAAATTGAAATAGCACGATAACATTATGAATTTAATATGGATTCTTGAAATAAAAAAAATTATAAATTATTGATTTTTGAATGTTTCAAACACAGTCACATTACATAACGTTGATTTGTTTCTTACAGTATCGAAGAGTTGCTTCGGAGAAGTTAATATATTAGTGGACAGCGAAACTGAAAAACTGAAAAAGGGAAGACCTGAAAACCGGGCACCTATTATTCCAAACGAGAACCGAGAGTTAATCCACACGATCCGTGGAAAATCTGACTTTCAACAAGTAGAACGCCTGATATTCTCTCAATTAAGGTTATCCACCAGTCGAATACCCTTTACGGATACGGAACACCCGCCGAATGGACCCTTAATCGAACCAAACTGACTATCAGTTGCTTTGGATAGGTTGCGAAATATTATGGGAAAGTATGGTGTTCACTACGAGTTAACAGCATCATTCACAATTGAAATAAAATTCCACCATGTATTTGTCATTCATGACACCCTTAAGTGATAAGGTAATCCCGATGCTAAAAGTGCATCACCCAAAACAGCTGTTCGGTAGGAACCAACAACAACATGATCCGTGAGGATCTTACGTTATGTCGTTCTAAAGGAACAAAACTGCGAAATGCAGGAAACACTTATTCATCATGCATTTAGAAGAAATGCCAAACATTGAAGTTAATTAAAAGTGGAAAGTCACTTGAAAAGTATTATTATCGAACCGATTTTCAGGTTAGAAATGGTTTTGTTACGCTAAATAAAATTACCAGTCCACGTTAAAAATTATTACAACTTTAAGGAATTCTTTCCCTTGAAAAACAATGCTACCAGTACAGATCTATTTATTTATTGTCTGTCCCAACACACTACTATAAAGTGATTACTTAATTACTTCAACTATGAATAAAAATGAAAGTACGACAAGATTGAAAATAAAATATTGTTACTGGCTGACGAATCGAAACCGCATTCGAAACTCAAGTCTCACACTAATACACTGAGTGTCAATATGCACACTATCAAACGAAACGGACGTCAAAACGATAAAACAATTAAGTCCGTAAAATAAATTAACATATCGAAGTCATTAAAGCTCAACACGCGCGGAGAATTACAGTAAAATATTTAATCTATATCGGGCCGATATCCAACATTTTGGCAACCCTTACTCACTAGCGGTCCCGTTATCTCAAGGAGAGCTACGCATTGACCCTCTTCATAAATCATATCATACTGTAGATGCTACCTTCGTCCAGGCCACTTCAACAAAAAAAAAAAGAAACATCTAATCTGAGACTTGAGTGTGTACAGCTGACATCCCAGACCTATTGTCGGGCTCACTTGAAATCTGTACATCCTAACACTAATCACTATGTACATGATACCTTCCAAATTCTATCGTCGGGCGTGAACTAGGACGTCTCATCATCAGTGACTCCAAGGATAACATGTGACGTCCTAAATCTATCGTCGGGCGTCAAAGTGGGTCGTACTACGCCTCCCTTAACATATCAGGCGAACTAGCAGTTTCAAACAACTCCGACATTCAATACTAAACCTGGTCAGACAAATAACGCACGACGGAACCACGTCTCTTACTATCAAACGAATGCAAGTCAAAAAATACAGTAAGTCTCTACCTCGTTACAATACGTGAACTCAAAAATAAATATACGTGACGAACGATTCTCCACCTCAAACACAATCTCAGCCTGTGCACTGAAGTTTTAGGGAAGCAATGATAATTCCCAACACACGTTTACCATTTAGTGGATGCCTTCAAAATAATAATCACCACTACCGCATTCGAAACTCTCAAATCGCCTATCGTCAATTCCAACTATTCATATCAATAACATATCCAGTGAACAAAATTAAATACACCCCAACCATGTGTCCAAAGTGTTCTTTTATCCTTGAGGTCGCATTATCTTAATATTCATACGGGCTTTAAGTAACACATCGCTGGACGTTTACTACCAAGATTTTAACCTTTTACTAGAGTCGTTTTCACTTGGTATCTTACTAGAAATCTACGGTGCTTCACACAGTAGTCGTCTCAAATTCGGATTGGTAGCGGAAAACAATACAGCCTGCCTCAACACAGCCTGTTTCCTAAATACTTCCTCTGCAAAAATATAGCCTGTCTCAAACTCTCTCCTCGCTTTATTCCAGCGGTATCACTTAAAATCCAGGCTTCATTTCATCCATCTCTCTCATCTCCACATACATATAAATTCGTCGCTCTCAATCCCTTTTTCTTATATTTCCAAGACCCTTTTTCATAATTCAATCCCCTGGTGAAAACAACAACCACTGTAAAACACAGCTCTTACTTTACTGTTATTACGACTTTCGGACCTCAAGAATCCAAGAACACACCGCGACTTTTCGTATCATTGATATACACGATGTCTCAAAAATTTCCTTCCCATGAATAACTGTAACTCTATCAAATTTCACTGAAATTATCTAAATATGCCTGCGATCCTTGTAAAAATATACTGGTTAAATGCACTTTTAACATAGAAAAATTTCTTTATCCCGCGGTAGACATTATTATTATTATTTTTATTATTATTATTATTAGTATTATCGACAAACATTTCCGAATTCAACTGATATTTGAAATTTAGATATTCGCCACGACTAATTTACACTTATAACTTCCCAAAATTCCACGCTTTGGACAATATCTCATCGAACATCAACACCAAATTTTAAGCGTCGCATTTTACCGTTTCTTGACATGAAATTTACACACTGAAAGTTTCACACGCTGACCAAAAATTACAACACCTTTCGCCTGATAATTACGAATATCAACCCGACAATCATCTTGAAAAATTTGTTGGGACAGAACAAATAAAACTAACTACAACATAATATAAATATAGACAGGCCTGCACATGGCACCATTCCCAGTATTCTGGTTACATCGTCACCAGCTGACCTCGCTCCTTAGCCGTACATTTTCACAAAGAACATTATCATTTCCAACATCTCACTCTTACAAACACTACCCTTCTCACACATGATATTAAAATTACCACATAAATCACGCACTTTTCTCTGTAATTGGCACCACGAACGTCCCTCGTTCTGCAGTCCTCTGCGACTGTCTGGCCCGTTCCCGACGTTGTCTCTCTCTGTTACTCCAACAAAACAGGTGTTCAACAGATAAAGGGAGCAGAACTACTCTGAATAGCTTCCCCAACCCTCTTCACTTTCAAACGTACATGAGATGATATAAATAAAATCTGCTGTGTATATTTTAACCAACGCCTACACTTTCCTAGTTCATCGGCAAACGTTCAGAACTTTCCAATCACCTTCTCTTCTTAACCGAGTATGTGGACCTTAGCCACGGACATGTATTTAATTATTTGTCGATCAATCTGGCGCGAATTTCCAATGACGACGGGCACTAGCTCCCGCGGCTTCAGGTTCCAGATCGACACTGAAAAATATACGGTGGGGGGTTTCTTTTATAATCTCAGAAGGGACGCTATCCCCACTATTAAGCTTGATGGTGTAATCTGCCAAATTTGCGTCCTATAGACCGATTTTGATGAGACTTGTCCCAGAATTCCGGACAGGCTTGGAATTAATTTAGATGTTAATCTTATAATTTTACCACACTCACAACAGGGGAAATAAATTATTTCTGCCCGTGCGTTTCGCGCGTTTTCTTCATCCCCTGACCTTGGCACGTGTAGCTGGTTCACTGATCTGACGCTAACATGTACTTAGGCTTAACTACATTTATGTATTTCCCTGAGGGCTCTGTCTTCACGTAGGGTGTACGAATAATTTAACTTATTTATTTCTTTATTTACTGTATTGCCAAAATCCCTTGTTGTATAGTATCCCATGAATTTAAAGAATTGTCGGGCACTCGAGTTCCGCCGAGGTGTCCCGGTATTTCACGAGCTTGCCGTGAGTGAGATCCTTCCCACGCGACATCGGGGCTCTTAGGAGCGCAACATGGCTACCCTCAAACATAAAAGTAGCTTCTTGATATCAAATAAATATTGAGAAAAAAGTATTTTTCTCTCCGTAGAATTATGGGTTCATAATCCACCTACAACGACGAAATGTTTACCCAGAAAGGGGAAATATTTAAACATATATATTCCTTCAAAATTCTGAATTGTACATTGGGAATTTTGATACAAATGAACCATGATTCTACGTAAAATTTCCCAGTCGATCTCACTCTTGACGTAGGGCTCTGTTACTTTCACGTATTTCCCTGTTTTCTTCTTCCAACAATAGAATTGCGTTACAGATGTCATCAATAAAGTCTTCTCTTAAGAATGAACATGGTATGCATTCAGCGTCTTCCTCTTGATTACTACAGTTGCTTGCCTGCTCTTGGAGTGGTGCCTCGACATGTCTTCCTCTTGACGTGACGATCATATTTACGGGTTGTACTTCTTCTTCTTCTTCTTCTTCTTCGGTGACCATTTCCCCAGCTGGTAAGGCTGCGTCATCCTGTAGTAGAACTCTTTCTTCTGCTCTATGGTAAACCTTTAAATTTCTTGTTGGGTTGCGGTCATCATTTAATTGGGAGTTGCTAGGAGTCTGTTTCTTGCTGTTATTGATGTTACGTGCGTCATTTGGTTGTCTCTATTTCAGAATCTGGGATTAATGATCCTAAAATGTTTCCTACTGGGAATTTGAAGTTGTTCTTTGTCTATCAAGAGCCGACATTGACTCCTGCTCAAAATTCGGCGCAAATGGGTTCAGACCGGAGTTTCGCTGGTCTTGCCTATGTGCCTTCTGGAATTCCAGACTTTCAGCCCCGAAACAATCGGTGTTGACTTCCTGGCGCTGTATAGCCCCCTTCCATTTTTCCCCTTCGTGGTCCTTCCTTAACCCGTCGGTGTACTGAACACGTTCACGGTACCTTTCATCATCATCACGGCGGAAGTTCTGGGTTCTATTATTTCCCCAGTCCCTGCGGTTATTATATCCATTTCTGAAATTCCTCTGGTTTTCTCCGCCCCCATCGTATCGCCTCCAGTAAGGGTTCCTCCTTTGCGGATAATTCCAGTTACCCCTACGCCTTTTCCAATCCTCATTTCGTGGATGCGAGGGTTCCCAATTATTACGAAACTCACGCCTCCGCTCAGTCGGCTGTGGCTTCCCCTGCTCAGGTGCCTCTTGACCTCCCTCTGGAACCTGGCTAACGGTATTTACATGCTGCTCGTGCGATCGTCCCCCTCTGGGTGCTACTTGATTATGGGTATGATCCGGTTGCCTAAGGATCATTTCTGCTTGCATGGGCGTCTCTACCTTTGATGCAATGAGCATCCTTTGTACTTCGGGAGGTAGCTGCTTTTGGATGGCCTGGACCAATTCCTGCTCCGAGGGCGGCGCCTCAAGTTCTCTGAACTTTACCATTTGTGCAATAAAATACTCGCTGAATTTAGTAGGGCCTATTGCAGTATAACGACGTGAGTATGGTTCTAATCTGAGACTTTGCTGAATTTCCGTGCTCCAAAATTTATTTAGAAACGCCCTCTGGAATTCATCAAAGGTGTCAAAGTGGTATCGGAAGCCTTTGAACCATAAAAGTGGTGCCCCCTCTAAGTATCTTTCAGCTACCCTTAACTGACGTTCCTCAGGAATCTTGGCGTCCCGGATGTACTCCCTGAGATCCTTAAGAAATCCCTTCGGCGTGGTATGTGGACCTCCATTAAATTTCTTAGGCTGGTCCTCATGAAACTTAATCATGTTAATAACGTTTGTGACCCCTGAGCCTTGAGATAGACTGGTATCTACATTCGAGCTCTGACCGTTGTTATTTACATGACTGATATTTGGCAATTGACCACTGAGGTCAGAGTTAACAGCTGACGAGGTTTGACTCAATTCTTTGTCCACCTTGGACTGCATAACTACCACGCTGCTAATCCAACTGCTCACCTCGCTCTTAATGAACCCAACTTTCTTGTCCGTTTCTTCCTGGGCTGACGTGATTTCCCTTAAGTCCTGTTCTATACTAATTTGCCTGTCGTTGAATTCCCGGGTATGTTCATTTTTCATTTCAACTAACTCCTCTTTAATTTCCTTAATTAAAATTTCGGAGTCCTCATTAGCCACTTGGAGTTTACTAATTGCTTCCTCATTAATTTGCAACAGTGTCTGCTCCATGGTTTCGGTTTTTGACAATACTTGACTATCCAATTCCACACTAATTTTATCTACCTTGTTGTTCAGTGACTTAATGTCCGCTGATAATATTTGACGTTGTTCTTCTATTAGGGTTAGCGTTTTCCCCCTTTTCCCTATCAATGGAAATCCGCATCTCTACGACCTGTTGTGTAATGTCGTCCTTAAATTCGACCTGACTGTCGATCAGCTGTTTGTGCGCTGCCTGGCTTTCCAGTAAATGCTTGTCAAGTTCCTTCCTCATCTCCTCCTGACTATCGCATAACCTACTGTACATGTCGTGGCTCTTGTCAAAACGCTTGTCCATATCGGTTTTTAAACTGTCATGGATTTTGGAAAACTGTTTATCAAAATCGTTCTTTAAATTGACCTGCACTTCCGCAAACTGTTTATCAATTTCATTCCTAATCTCCACTTGGCTATCATCAAAACGCTGGTTGAGTTTACCTATCTCACCCCTAATTTCCTCTTCAAGTTCGGTGCAAATAGTGTGTGTCTCATGAACTACGTTCTTCAATCCAACCTTCAACTCATCACTAGACTCTACACCTAGCCTGGGTATCCTCAATACTACTCTTTAACTCGTCACTAGTGTCTTTCAAACTAGACTGTAACTCCTCACTAGTGTCCTGAATCTTAGCTAATTTATCCGCCAAACACTCACTTTAAACTTTTATTATGAGCCTTCATGTCCTCTCTCAAATTCTCACTCTGGACTTTCGTGTCCTCTCTCAACTTACTACTCATTTCTTCCATCACCTGCCTTAGCAGATCCACGGTCACCTGACCTTCCATCTCACAATATCACAAAGAAATACAATAATGAGTACGCTGGCTGTTGATGCAACCAGAATACTCCAAACTACTAAGGAAAGAATTCACTATCTACTGCGTTTTCGCATACAAACGCCATTATAATTTAATACCGAAACTGACAACATTCCAACAGTTGTCTTATAAAATTTTGTTTATGTGGCTGGTATCACAAATTGTTTAATAAAAAGAAAATTCTGAAGTTAATAAGTTACTCTGCATAAATATCCCATATAGTTTCGCTTCCGTAAATTAATTAAACAAAGAACATGTTAACGCATAAACTTTGAATGTAATTCAGCGTTACCACTTCCAAAATTTATATTGGCAACATGACATAAGCTTCAATAAAGCTTTAAGTACTGATTTCCTAAAATGCATTGTGACTGTTATTATTATTATTATTATCTACCAAGTAGTTACGCTCCTCGTTAAACGTGATAATATCTAGCACTCTCATTGGGCATAATTCGGTTAACTGTGGCTCAGCCATAGTTCTCACCCACTTGTATTATTTATAATGTTGCTTAGGCCTCAACATTATTTTATATTTTCCTAACATTTATTTTCAATATATAATTCTATTATCGTTATCGTGGCATCGTATCGTTATCGTGACTTTGGGCTCCTCATCGTTATCGTGACATTAAAGCTCCACGATTGGGCCGCCACTTCTTACTGAACCCTTGAACTTACCATTCCACCGTTGGTCGGCCACGGCTGCTACAGTAGAACAATCTAGAACTCTTAAATCATGGGTCGTTGCGGGAATAAATTCGGTCACGATCTTAACCAAACGATAGGGTTCAGAAGAGAGCCTAACTACTTGAAATGAGGAGCAAAATGTGATTACTAACTTTTATTAAATTGAAATAGCACGATAACATTATGAATTTAATATGCATTCTTGAAATAAAAAAATTATAAATTATTGATTTTTGAATGTTTCAAACACAGTCACATTACATAACGTTGATTTGTTTCTTACAATATCGAAGAGTTGCTTCGGAAAAGTTAATATATTAGTGGACAGCGAAACTGAAAAACTGAAAAAGGGAAGACCTGAAAACCGGGCACCTATTATTCCAAACGAGAACTGAGAGTTAATCCACACGACCCGTGGAACATCTGACTTTCAACAAGTAGAACGCCTGATGTTCTCTCAATTAAGGTTATCCACCAGTCGAATACCCTTTACGGATACGGAACACCCGCCGAAAGGACCCTTAATCGAACCAAACTGACTATCAGTTGCTTTGGATAGGTTGCGAAATATTATGGGAAAGCATGGTGTTCACTACGAGTTAACAGCATCATTCACAATTGAAATAAAATTCCACCATGTATTTGTCATTCATGACACCCTTAAGTGATAAGGTAATCCCGATGCTAAAAGTGCATCACCCAAAACAGCTGTTCGGTAGGAACCAACAACAACATGATCCGTGAGGATCTTACGTTATGTCGTTCTAAAGGAACAAAACTGCGAAATGCAGGAAACACTTATTCATCATGCATTTAGAAGAAATGCCAAACATTGAAGTTAATTAAAAGTGGAAAGTCACTTGAAAAGTATTATTATCGAACCGATTTTCAGGTTAGAAATGGTTTTGTTACGCTAAATAAAATTACCAGTCCACGTTAAAAATTATTACAACTTTAAGGAATTCTTTCCCTTGAAAAACAATGCTACCAGTACAGATCTATTTATTTATTGTCTGTCCCAACACACTACTATAAAGTGATTACTTAATTACTTCAACTATGAATAAAAATGAAAGTACGACAAGATTGAAAATAAAATATTGTTACTGGCTGACGAATCGAAACCGCATTCGCAACTCAAGTCTCACACTAATACACTGAGTGTCAATATGCACTTTATCAAACGAAACGGACGTCAAAACGATAAAACAATTAAGTCCGTAAAATAAATTAACATATCGAAGTCATTAAAGACTAACACGCGCGGAGAATTACAGTAAAATATTTAATCTATATCGGGCCGATATCCAACATTTGGGCAACCCTCACCCACTAGCGGTCCCGTTATCTCAAGAAGAGCTACGCATTGACCCTCTTCATAAATCATATCATACTGTAGATGCTACCTTCGTCCAGGCCACTTCAACAAAAAAAAAAGAAACATCTAATCTGAGACTTGAGTGTGTACAGCTGACATCCCAGACCTATCGTCGGGCTCACTTGAAATCTGTACATCCTAACACTAATCACTATGTACTTGATACCTTCCAAATTCTATCGTCGGGCGTGAACTAGGACGTCTCATCATCAGTGACTCCAAGGATAACATGTGACGTCCTAAATCTATCGTCGGGCGTCAAAGTGGGTCGTACTACGCCTCCCTTAACATATCAGGCGAACTAGCAGTTTCAAACAACTCCGACATTCAATACTAAACCTGGTCAGACAAATCACGCACGACGGAACCATGTCTCTTACTATCAAACGAATGCAAGTCAAAAAATACAGTAAGTCTCTACCTCGTTACAATAAGTGAACTCAAAAATAAATATACGTGACGAACGATTCTCCACCTCAAACACAATCTCAGCCTGTGCACTGAAGTTTTAGGGTAGCAATGATAATTCCCAACACACGTTTACCATTTAGTGGATGCCTTCAAAATAATAATCACCACTACCGCATTCGAAACTCTTAAATCGCCTATCGTCAATTCCAACTATTTATATCAATAACATATCCAGTGAACAAAATTAAATACACCCCAACCATGTGTCCAAAGTGCTCTTTTATCCTTGAGGTCGCATTATCTTAATATTCATACGGGCTTTAAGTAACACATCGCTGGACGTTTACTACCAAGATTTTAACCTTTTACTAGAGTCGTTTTCACTTGGGATCTTACTAGAAATCTACGGTGCTTCACACAGTAGTCGTCTCAAATTCGGATTGGTAGCGGAAAACAATACAGCCTGCCTCAACACAGCCTGTTTCCTAAATACTTCCTCTGCAAAAATATAGCCTGTCTCAAACTCTCTCCTCGCTTTATTCCAGCGGTATCACTTAAAATCCAGGCATCATTTCATCCATCTCTCTCATCTCCACATACATATAAATTCGTCGCTCTCAACCCCTTTTTCTTATATTTCCAAGACCCTTTTTCATAATTCAATCCCCTGGTGAAAACAACAACCACTGTAAAACACAGCTCTTACTTTACTGTTTTTACGACTTTCGGACCTCAAGAATCCAAGAACACACCGCGACTTTTCGTATCATTGATATACACGATGTCTCAAAAATTTCCTTCCCATGAATAACTGTAACTCTATCAAATTTCACTGAAATTATCTAAATATGCCTGCGATCCTTGTAAAAATATACTGGTTAAATGCACTTTTAACATAGAAAAATTTCTTTATCCCGCGGTAGACATTATTATTATTATTTTTATTATTATTATTATTAGTATTATCGACAAACATTTCCGAATTCAACTGATATTTGAAATTTAGATATTCGCCACGACTAATTTACACTTATAACTTCCCAAAATTCCACGCTTTGGACAATATCTCATCGAACATTAACACCAAATTTTAAGCGTCGCATTTTACCGTTTCTTGACATGAAATTTACACACTGAAAGTTTCACACGCTGACCAAAAATTACAACACCTTTCGCCTGATAATTACGAATATCAACCCGACAATCATCTTGAAAAATTTGTTGGGACAGAACAAATAAAACTAACTACAACATAATATAAATATAGACAGACCTGCACATGGCACCATTCCCAGTATTCTGGTTACATCGTCACCAGCTGACCTCGCTCCTTAGCCGTACATTTTCACAAAGAACATTATCATTTCCAACATCTCACTCTTACAAACACTACCCTTCTCACACATGATATTAAAATTACCACATAAATCACGCACTTTTCTCTGTAATTGGCACCACGAACGTCCCTCGTTCTGCAGTCCTCTGCGACTGTCTGGCCCGTTCCCGACGTTGTCTCTCTCTGTTACTCCAACAAAACAGGTGTTCAACAGATAAAGGGAGCAGAACTACTCTGAATAGCTTCCCCAACCCTCTTCACTTTCAAACGTACATGAGATGATATAAATAAAATCTGCTGTGTATATTTTAACCAACGCCTACACTTTCCTAGTTCATCGGCAAACGTTCAGAACTTTCCAATCACCTTCTCTTCTTAACCGAGTATGTGGACCTTAGCCACGGACATGTATTTAATTATTTGTCGATCAATCTGGCGCGAATTTCCAATGACGACGGGCACTAGCTCCCGCGGCTTCAGGTTCCAGATCGACACTGAAAAATATACGGTGGGGGGTTTCTTTTATAATCTCAGAAGGAACGCTATCCCCACTATTAAGCTTGATGGTGTAATCTGCCAAATTTGCGTCCTATAGACCGATTTTGATGAGACTTGTCCCAGAATTCCGGACAGGCTTGGAATTAATTTAGATGTTAATCTTATAATTTTACCACACTCACAACAGGGAAAATAAATTATTTCTGCCCGTGCGTTTCGCGCGTTTTCTTCATCCCCTGACCTTGGCACGTGTAGCTGGTTCACTGATCTGACGCTAACATGTACTTAGGCTTAACTACATTTATGTTTTTCCCTGGGGGCTCTGTCTTCACGTAGGGTGTACGAATAATTTAACTTATTTATTTCTTTATTTACTGTATTGCCAAAATCCCTCGTTGTATAGTATCCCATGAATTTAAAGAATTGTCGGGCACTCGAGTTCCGCCGAGGTGTCCCGGTATTTCACGAGCTTGCCGTGAGTGAGATCCTTCCCACGCGACATCGGGGCTCTTAGGAGCGCAACATGGCTGCCCTCAAACATAAAAGTAGCTTCTTGATATCAAATAAATATTGAGAAAAAAAGTATTTTTCTCTCCGTAGAATTATGGGTTCAATGATTCCATACAATCCTCCTTTGGAACTCTGATGTTATCTTAATATTTTTATTCAATAAAACGTTATTCATAGTCTTATTGTGTATGATTTACTGTATATCAACAAATTATAATAAAATAATCTAATTTCATCACGTGTGTTTAGTATATCTTGCACTTACCTTATGCTTGTGAGAGAATGGGCCTAGTGAGCGCGTGAGAAACTAGGCAAGTCAACGGAGCAAAATTAGAAATGTTTCATACTCATGTAAATACTTACACCTATATAACACAAATTTTACATCCTAGTGATAACTTCGGAGCAGTTGATCATCACTGGTACAGAAAATATTCATTTTGAAACAGATTTCCTCTGAACAGTTTTAGCAACTTATCTTTTCCCCTGGACCGACGATATGCCTATTGAACCACCTTTACAAAAAATATTTGTAACATCCTTCCACTCAAGTCCTGCCTTCCTCATGGTTAGGAATAGCTGTTTCCAGTTCACGCATCTACGTTGACAAAGGTGGCATAGGCTATACTATCCTGTTCTTCTAAAGTTTTCTGTCTGAAATTAAACATAATGCCAGAATTGCTTCCCATCCTAACCGGAATATAAACGTGTAATTATCTATATACACGGCCTAAAAACAATCATGCAATATCCTCATGGACAAGGTCATTTTATTCACAAACGACGTAACAGGTAGTTCATCATTGCAGGAGTATATGATTACAAATTCATACCAAATGAAACATACGTGTTACTGTAAAGGGGTTACAGTAAACGGTGTCCAAACAATACAATAAACAGTGTACACTCCCTCCCCCATCTGGTGGCAATGCAGGCAAGTATTTGCGCATTCAAACGATCATAAAGATGCCGAATGGCATCCTTGAGATAGATTGCCCCAAGCATCTTGCACTTTTTTATTCAATTCAACAATGGTTCTTGCATGCTCTGGAGAACACGTAAGTTCCCGCTTCATCATGTCCCATACATGTATACGGTTAAAAATTCAGACCAAATGAAACACACGTGTTACAGTAAAGGGTACCCAAACAAAACAATAGACAGTGTACCGCCCCTCCCCTATGGTGGCAATGCAGGCATGCATTCGCACATTTAAACGATCATAAAGTTGCCGAATGCCATCCTGAGATAGATTGCCCCAAGCATGTTGCACTTTTTGATGCAATTCAACAATGGTTACAGTAAAGGGTGCCCAAACAATAAAATGCACAGTGTACCGCCTCTCCCCCTCTGGTGGCTATACAGGAATGTATTCGCGCATTCAAACGATCATACAGTTGCAGGCATGTATTCGCGCATTCAAACGATCATAAAGTTGCCGAATGGCATCCTGAGATAGATTGCCCCAAGCATGTTGCACTGTTTGATGCAATTCAACAATGGTTCTGGCAGCCTCTGGAGAACACGTAAGTTACCGCTTCATCATGTCCCATACGTGTTCAATTGGTAAGAGTTTTGATGGTCTTGCTGGCCAGAGCAGTTGTTGTACAGCACGTAGAGGACTTTGCGAGGCAGCAGCTATATGTGGACGTGCACTATCCTGCTGAAAAAGCACATCAACTTCCTGTCGAAAAATGGCGGTAGAACGGGGACAACAAACTGCGCAATGTGGCGGTCACTAGTTACGTTATTCTGCAGAAACTCCAACTGTGACCGTGAGTTGTAACTGATGGACCCCCATATCGTGAAGCATGGGGTGGGACCTGGGGTTCGTGGGCAAATGTTCTCTGGAATATGCCACTCAACAGGTCTACGCCGTACACGAGTACATCCATCACTTGCATACAGACAGAACCTATTCTCGTCGCAGAAGACAATCGAGGACCATTTCCGCTCCAGTGGACTCTTTCACGACACCAGAGTAGGCGTGCTTGGCGGTGTCGTGATGTCAGTGGTAGACTGGCCAATGGCACACATCTGCTTCAAGCAGACGGTTCACAATGGTCCTTGGTGACACAGCAGGTGGAGCATGTGACCGGGTTTCGTTCCTAGATGATGTTGGGTTGGGCAATCCTGCTCGCACAATGCGTTAATCTTGACGTGCGTCTATACTACGCGGACGTCCGGAGCTTGATCTGCGAATGTGGAAATGTTCCACAGACCACTGCTCAAAGTGCGACACACCACTGATACATTTTACCCAATGGTAGAGCAATGCGTCGATACGTCCATGCAGCTTCCCGCAGGCCCTCAATGCAACCCCGTTCAAATCGCTGAATTTCTTCAACAGGCGGACGTACTCGTCGGCGGGGCATGATGTCACCCTAGAATGAATGTTCACCTCTAACCTCAACACATTTACTGCCTACAGAGTCAACAATAGAGCGCGCACGGACCGAGGTCTATATACATAGGTCAGGACACGCATGCTACTTATGGAGCCACCATATTGGGATTAAATCTGGGCGTTCCCCGCAGTACTTCCGTGTTGAATACGGTGTCGTCCTGATTGCGAACAGTTCAGATTACGAACAAGTGGGTACCTGAAGGGGATGATTTGGGTTTGACACATATTAATGTGTCCAGATTGCGAACAAGTAGGAAATACCAAGTTGCCCAACCCGCTTGACTAGAAATGTAGACTTGGATATGAAAAATATTCTAATTTGATGGGCTGTAGAAAAATTAACCCTCAGTTGGTACACCAAGTTCTGGTACACACAATTGGAATACTGGGTAATGCACAGAAAAAAGAAGAATGTAAGAAAAACCCCACTTGTTTCCAAATAAACTATTACACTTCGTATGTATTATTTTGAATAATAATAATAATAATAATAATAATAATAATAATAATAATAATACCGGGAGAGTTGGCCGCGTGGTTAGGGGCGCACGGCTGTGGGCTTGCATCCGGGAGATAGTGGGTTCGAATCCAACTGAAGGTGGTTTTCCGTGGTTTCCCATTTTCACACCAGGCAAATGCTGGAGCTGTACCTTAATTAAGGCCACGGTCGCTTCCTTCCAACTTCTAGGCCTTAATAATAATAATAATAATAATAATAATAATAATAATAATAATAACATTAATAACTATTAATAATACATCTCTCACTAATCCACCATAAACAACTACCGCTCTAGTAATGCTATACAATAAAAAAAGATAATTTTCTAAATGGTAAAATTACCTCAAACTAAATTATTAAAAATTTTCAATAAAATTACTTTTTAAAATATGGTTAGGTTATTTAAAACATCCCAATATACCAGTTAATGTGAATACTACCAGAACAAAAATTTCACATGAGACTAATTTGAAAATTGTATCTGTTTTATGTATCTAACGTCAATACTAATCTCTTGTTCGCAATCTGGACTGTTTGCAATCAAAACACAACCTTGGATACAGACGAGTTTCTGATTTAAAAATGTATTTATGAACAAATAAGCTGTTAAAATTAGTTTCTTGCCTTTGATTACATGTAATTACTTTTACCACAACCTGGGAATTGTGAAATAATGCTGAGATTGATATATTTTGTCGTCTATAAGCACTCCGTTTTCATGTATTGTGAGCGGTTGAACAAACTTTATGACAAAAACTCGTCGGAAGATGCAGGGTGGGTCTCGGCCCATAAGTGACCACTGCTGGTCCGTGGTCCAACTGGACCTCGCGGCTGGCCCCAACCGTCGGCTGGGGGAGTGATTTTTCCGTGGTTTTCCATTATCCTGCACTAAGACGAATGCCGGGAAATTTCATAGTATAAGCCACGGCCGCCAAAGCAATCACATTCTCCGAGCATCTCCTTCACCGTAAAAGATCTCCCGGCCCGAGAGGCGGCGTCACCGTCTGGGATGCCCACCTCCCCCTTCAGCGGAAGAAAGACAACATTTTAGTAGTAGTAGTAGTAGTAGTTCAAAAATTATCATAATAAATTTTTCATCCAGTAGGTCCAATTTAGGGTACTTAACCATGAACGAAGTAATATAATGATCAAAGAAGTGTGGACGGTTATTATTAATTAATTACATATAGGCTAAGCCCTAACACAACATTACTGTAGCTCTGTTATAATAAATACTAAAGTCAGAAATTTAGACTACATTTCAAATAACAGGAATAACCGTGCATATTAGTAAACTAAGCTCGTAGCGTAACAGTAAATGTAATAAACTGCCGTCCTCGGGGTCCGGGTTCGATTCCCGGTACTGTGAGAAATTTAAGAATGAAATGTGGTCGAAATGGCACATGCAGCTCAAATCTATTGCGGGTGTGCATGAAAAAGAAAGAGCCGCATCGCCACGGGATGACGACACAAGTTTACTGTTGTAATGCAGTACATTTTACTACAATTCGCTTTACGTCGCACCGACACAGATAGGCCTTATGGGGACGATGGGAGAGGAAAGAGCTAGGAGTAGGAAGGAAACGACCGTGGCCTTAATTAAGGTACATCCCCAGCTTTTGCCTGATGTGAAAATGGGAAACCACGGAAAACCACCCTCAGGGTTGTCGACAGTGTGGTTCGAACTCACTATCTCCCGAATACAAACTAATAACTACGTGACCCAAGACCTGCAGCTGCTTGCTCGCTGATATACATTTTATATAATAATAATAATAATAATAATAATAATAATAATAATAATAATAATAATAATAATAATAATAATAATAATAACAGAATATGTTATGCAAATTTTACCTTATTATTTCTTTCTTTCTTTCATTCTTATTAATCCGTTTGCCGTCCGGGGTTGGTTTTCCCCTCGGACTCAACGTGGGATCCCACCTCTACCGCCTCAAGGACAGTACTCTCGAGCGTGAGACTTTGGGTCGGGGGATACAACTCACCCAGGCGGCCCTACCTGCTGTGCTGAACTAGGGCCTTATAAGGGGATGAGAAGATTGGAAGGAGTAGACAAGGACGAGGAAGGAAGCGGCCGTGGTCTTAAGTTAGGTACCAACCCGGCATTTGCCTGGAGGAGAAGTGGAAACCTACGGAAAACCACTTCGAGGATGGCTGAGGCGGGAATCGAACACCCTTCTACTCAGTTGACCTCCCGAGGCTGAGTGGACCCCGTTCCAGCCCTCGCACTTTTCAAATTTCGTGGCGGAACAGGGAATCGAACCCGGGCCTCCAGGGGTGGCAGCTAATCATACTAACCACTACACCACAAAAGCAAATATGTAATATACCTGGTGATTATTTATTTTTATCCAGCAAAGGTTATACTAACTTCACACAGCTGCGAATGTTGTGTGGACTGCCACTTATTAGGTCGGCAATTTTGAACCCATTTTGTCCTGCTGTTCTTATTTTTCCGGAATAGAAATAACCTGGTACCTGTAGGTGAATGACTTCTACAATTTGGAGCGGCACAATAACCCATGACAGCTTAATCTTAACTGCACCGTATAACGCACAGTGGGGACATTTGGTCCCAATATGGTAGCTGCCGCAAAAAATTCTGGGAGCGTGACCAGACCTGTGTATATCACCGCCGTCTCAATCTTTAGACTTTGGCACGGACAGGCCTCCGGAGCACTATCCAATCGCCAATATCCATGACAAATAAATCACTAACCCAGTCGGCCGTGCACTAACAAAACCACTCCTCAGTATGCACATATACCTTGGTGCCACTTCCTTGAGGACGTCGCATTTTTTTTTTTTACCGGCAGTGTATGTAGCTTCAATCAGAATAAAACACAAAGATACGAGTAAGCTAATTAGAAATACATGTCCTAGACGTCAATGAAATCTTATTCCACAGATAAAACATCGAAAAGAAAGCTAGTGAAACCCAATGATGGACTATCAAAAGGAAATATAAAATATCAGTTGAAGTGAGCAGGGACATTCAGTACAATTCGAAACGGGACAGAAGTGAATGGTAGCATAAAATGCTACATTATTTGTGTTGAGGCCTGCTTTCCCCTTCCAAGACCACACAAAAATACCCAGAGAACATGGAAAATAATCGCCGAGGAAGTATAAAACAACCTACAGAAATGCGAAATAGAGATTGCTGCAACTAGTGAGTGAAAGGTGACATACTTGGTGAGTATAGATTATTTGCCAACAGAAGATGTATGCAGAACTCAAGCCAACAAAATAATTTCACAATTACAGAGATAAACAAATAATTTATATATAAAGCAAGCTGTAAGGCAGATTGGCTCAACGCTGAGGTGAACTTGTCATGTCTCGGATAACAATGCGGCGTCGTATGACGAAAAATTTAGGCGTAGAACTGTTTCCAGCACTACCTATTAACAATATGAATGATGCTGATATGGTCGCTTGACGTGATGCCTGGGCTGCCCTTCTCCGAAGATTCTGTTTGAATAACCATGTCATCGTGTCATGTTTACAGATTGTAACGGTTTAAATCCCGTTACAAGATGATATCTGTATTTTTATTATTTTATCTGTATTATTATTATGTCCATATTATTATTATTTTATCTGTGAGATTACTATTATTTTGTTATAATTATTATTCAATCCGATTATGCAGTGCTTGTTGCTGGTGTATTTGTAATTGAGTGTATGCATATATACGTATATGTAGATTAATATTAAATACCTGTACAGTGAGAGTTTCGATATATCAGATATGGATGTGACGTTGTTATATTTTGCACTACTGGCGATTCGGCCAAGTCATTGCTACGTCATGGCTACGTCATCGTGAGCTTTTAGCAATTCGCTCAGAGACTCAGCCGCCCCAGAGGATTTCACCATTACATGCAACGGTTTGAGGCGTTGTAGGAGTATGTCATTGTTATTTCTGGAGATTACGTAGCTGTGTCAACCAACGTCTATAAAAGGTGGTTGCATATTGTAGTGTCAGTCATTAGTTAAACGGAAGCTGAACAGTGAAGAAGTCTACGAGATGAAGAGGCCTCAGTCGGTCAGTCAACGAGTGTGAACGAGAGATGGAGAAGACTCAGTGAGCCATTAATCATTGGTCATTGAGAGAGTGAGGCCAAAGTTAGTTGGTCACTTAGTTGAAGACACGGACGCAAGGGCTTACCATGGAGTCAGAGAGGGCAACCCTGGACCTGCCATGAGGTAATACCATATTGACTTACAATGAAGTCAGATGATATGGAGAAGAAGCAGTCACAAGGATGTATCACCAAGTTAGGCGTGACACATCTACAGTAAACACCAGATCAAAGGATTACGTCGTAATTACACTCAAAGTGTTGAAGGTACAGTCAAGTGAATCAGTGAGAGAAATATTTCGTATATATTGTTAAATGTCCGGTCAAGAAGAATTCAAATTCATGCCTAGTTTCTTTCAGTTGCAATGTCATAATTTCATATTCTCATCTGTTTTATCGCAACAAGACTCACTATTTTTTATATATTATTTAAAGAATATATTTTGTTCTATCAAACGAATTCATAGTTTTATTTAAATGACAGTAAAATATCTTAACCTCAAAATTAATGGGGAAACCGAACGCCAATCTCCTTTTCCCAGAACTTATATGGTATGTTGTCAAAAGTAAACTTATTACCCCACACCCTAGAGATAGTCAAGAGTCTCATTCTATTATTGCTGCACTGAGTGGCAGCTGGCGTCCTTTAAATAACGTATGTGTAAGTAAGCAGGTAACAAGTAAGTGTGAGTACAAGGTCCGAGGAGTGTGTATTTTATTTAATGAATATTAATTTTCAGATTTTCCATTCTAAATGCAAATATTCAGATTTTTCAAGTTAAATGCAGTTTTATAATATTTGTAAAATTAGTCAGCGATTTAGGAAAGTCTCAATGTGAAGTCGCCTTTGTGGTGGGTTCAATTTTTCGTCCTAATGAGACCGCATTGATGTGTTGCGTTTGCCACTTAAGTGGGTTTCTTCTTGTGTTTTTCGCAATCCATCGTAATGATTGATGTCACCGAAGCGACAGTTTTGTGTGAGAACAAGTCTCAGGTAGACCCCAAGGCGCCGGACTCCCCTCTTCAAATCCCTTGACATATCCACAAAATACAAATATATATCACAAAGTTACACTCCTAACATTTACCGGTAATAATTCCGTTGGCATACTCCTCCCAAAATGAACCTATGATATGCTGTCATTCAGAACAAATTCTGAATTTATTCGAGTCCCACGTTGCGTCGACACATTGTAAACATGTTCCTGAGTCGCTGATGATAATAATAATAATAATAATAATAATAATAATAATAATAATAATACAGATAAAATAATAAAAATACAGATATCATCTTGTAACGGGATTTGAACCGTTACAAGATGAATGCTCAAATTACCTAAGTTGAAGAAATTGCAGTGTTGTGTTTTGGGCTGAAGAAAATTTGAGTTCATCACAGCAAATGGATTTGAATGACTCCGCCTAGGGGCAGTCATACGAAGAGATGCTTCAACAACGGATCTATCCACAGTTCACGGAAGCTGAACAGTACCGAACCCCGTGCATTTTGATATCGGTCTAAGAAAATGCCTTAATTAATTGTTTCAAGACAGGTGGGTTGGGTGCGGATCGGAGGTAGCATTGGTCCCTCTGACCTGGCCACGAAGGAGCCCTGACTTGTCCAACCTAGTTAATGATTTGTTTAGTTTCATTAAGGAAAATGTCTGCCAAAAGCGCTACAGAAAATCGGACGAACTGCGACCTGCTGTGAGGGGATGGATCTACAAAACGTCTCATCGAATATGGCGTTGTATTAGGCTGTATTACGGTAATGGTGGTGCTCACTTTTTACTATTCTGGACACAGAATGTTGAATAAACCTTATGACATAAATCAAATTTGAATTGTTGTTGTACTTATAAAATAAAGTTGGGGTAAATTGAATTGTGGCCCATTTTGTACCAAATAAATCCCAAATACAATTATTGTCATTTCAAAGTGTCATATAGGAATGACAAATTATCCTTACAAGTAAATCGTCGCTGCCCGGACAAAACCTCCTTTGTGAAATATTTTAGCTTAGAACTTTGGCCGGTAAGGTTCAGTCTTCTAAGGTGCAATATTGTGTGAATATTGTCAAGACGTTCTCGCTCTTCATAATGTCTGTGCTGCGGGTCAGTATATCTCCAAGAATATTATCACATAGGAGGTTTTGTCCCGGCAACGACGAAATATTGCTTTCAATATTGTTTTCAAGCTTCCCCTTAAGGATAATCTCCGTAGTTCTCGAGGTATTCAACTCCTTAAAACTTTGATCATAAGAAGTTCGTGAGTTGTTTGTTTACGAAACCATTTACCAACAGCGTGTTGTTCTTCAGTGTCATGCGTGTAGTCGTCAAAGCAGGAAAAACTCGAGTGCATAATGATTTGCAAAACGTATCATCAAAACGAAAAATCGGTTCTCCATGATCGTCGCTGCGTGGAGGATAATGATTCCTCTTGTGAGCAACCCAATCACTTGTGCAAATGATCATTTCTGAGTATCTTCATACTTTACAGCGTTTATAAGGAGAGTTGAAACGCGGAATTCGAGTGTGAGTAACTCAGTCATAATTATTTGTATATACTAAACAAAGGCAATTTTGTATTATCCCCACGTGACTCCAAAGCAAATGGTCGGGGAATCATAGTAAGGTTCATGTCGAGTACTATATATTATTAGAAGTAAATTAATTTGACGTATCATTTCATATTTTGGCTCGATTTCAATAATGTTCACGCTATGTTTCTGACTTATAACACATGCCATCTACATTTAATGAAATTGAGTTACACGGTATATTCGACGTGCACAATATAAAGAGGGAAGGTTTATTCTTCACACAGTACTTAAGAGGAACACATTCCATCACAAGGAAGATATTGTATTTAATCACATATGAATACATGTTTCAAATCCGAAATATTTAGACTAACCTTGAGTTCTAGAGGTCATCAGAACAGGTTAGTTCGCAGACGAAATTATTGGACAGAGCTGAATATTTGACATTCTCTACAAAACATGAATATAAAAATAAACTGTTGAAATAAATATTTAAAACTTAATATTTCATATATATGAGAGTGAGAAAAAAATGTTCTTCAGTAAACAGAGCACAGCAAATGGCAATACGCTTAAAGAAACTGAAGAAGCTATTTGAGACTTTTGTAATTGAAAGTATATAATTTCAGTGCAGCCCTTGTAAGACAGACCCTCCGATGAGGATTGGCGGCATCGCCATGTGTAGATAACTGCTTGGTTTTGTGGTGGAATATAGTGTTATGTGTGGCGTGTGAGTTGCAGGGATGTTGGGGACAGCACAAACATCCAGCCTCCGAGCCACTGGAATTAAACAATGTAGGTTAAAATCCTCTACGCTGCCGGGAATCGAACCAGGGACTCTCTGGACCGAAGACCAGCACGCTAACCATTTGGCTATGGAGCCGGACGTAATTTAAAGTGACCACCCTATACCGTAATTACTATTGCATCGTCATATTTGAAGCGGTAGGTAAAGTGAAGCACCCAAAGGATAGTGATAAAGGGAACAGGTTGAGCCTTTCCAGTATAGAAGCTTCTTTACAACAGTACAGAGAAAGCCACTCTATCAAACTCCAAACTAATGTCTGTAATCCTCTACCGCTCTAAGCAGGATGTTACCTCAAAGTAGTAGTTTTCCTCTTCAATGGTGTTTCCGGATGTAAATGACAGATCAAATCAAGCAGTGTTTGAGCAATAGATTAGGTTCGTTTTATTCTCCGTCCCTTTTTTCCCAACTTCTACACATCGATTGAAGGGAATGTAGGGTCCGTATATTTTGTCAATTTTCATGAGCTGATTTTGTCTGAAAGTGAACCATATTATACAGAAACCAAGGATAGAGAATCATGAAAAGACCACAAATTAAAGTACATTGTTAAAAATATTTTAAATTATATTTATATACAAATAAAGCCAGTAAAATGTTTGACCGAGCTCGATAGATGCAGTCGCTTAAGTGTGGCCAGTGTCCAGTATTCGGGAGATAGTGGGTTCGAACCCCACTGTCGGCAGCCCTGAAGACGGTTTACCGTGGTTTCCCATTTTAACACCAGGCAAATGCTGGTGCTGTACCTTAATTAAGGCCACTGCCGCTTCCTTCGCATTCCTAGCCCTTTCCTGTCTCATCGTCGCAATAAGACCTATCTGTGTCGGTGCGACGTAAAGCAACTTGCAATAAACAGTATTAAAAAAATGTTTGAAAGCTGTTTCTTTGCGATGTTCATTTGTATTTACTTTTACTGTGTTTTGCGTGCAGCTTGATCTAGCAGGCAAAGTGAACGTTCTTACAATCTTAGCGTTTGAGATATTTTTTTAAATTGCTTTATTATGACGTTGGTACTTTATAAGCACCTTTGGAGATTTAGAGTTACTGTTATGTGTTCAATTTTAAGTGTCTGCTTGATATTATTTAGTTTAGCGTTAAACATTGTCTTTTCGGCAGCCCAGATTGCCTGGGAAGTATGGGAAGTAGTTGGTCCTTTCATCTATTTGTATAATAAACGTACGTTATAACTACGTATTTCCACGTCGTGCCACAGATAACTTATGATGTACACGAATCCAACTGTCATTTCGACTGTCATCAATCAGCATGGGTACCCCCAAAACTGTGGATTAGACACTAATCTCGGTCATTTAGGACATTTTCTTTTCCACCCCTTCCCACCACCTATACCGACGGGGACTGAATTTGGACTTAAATGGCAATGAGAGTGTTACAGTTATGTCAGCGACCCTGAAAACATTGGCCTGGACATTATTTTTACATGTCACCCCTCCTCACTACCACACTCAGGAGTGCTAGAGTTGTCTTACCACCATAATATTTTTTCCATACACTAAGTCATGTGTGTGTCAAGTTTGGTTGAGTGCTATGCTGTAACATACACGCATATCTACAGCATGATCTCTGTCATTTTAGACAAATCCTTTGTCACCTCTTCTCCCCCCCCCCCTTCCTTGCCGCTGGCAGCAGAACTTGGACTTTGACGGCATGCGGAGTGTCACTGTTCAACTCAGAAACCCCCAAACCTATGAATTAATATTTGTCGGTTTCGATTATTTTTACGTGCCAATTCCTCTCCAAGAGTGTTAGGAGTGTGTTACCCCTACAGTACCATGTCCGCATAGTAAGTCATATGTGTGCCAAGTTTGGCCGAGAGCTGTTCTAGAACATGCACACATACATCCATAACCTCGGTCATGCTGAATATTTTCTTTTTCACCCTTTTTCACCCCGAAAGCCAGTGAGGGTTGAACTGACACTGAAAATTTTTTCGGAGTGTCACTATTCTTCTTAACGACTAGAAAAACTGTGGATTCGATACTATTTTCGATTATTTTTACGTATCACCCTCCCCACCACTTCTACGGGGGCTAGGGGTGTCGTACCCCCACAGTATTTCATGTTAGGATTTGCATTACCTCTTTGTAGATTTGGTTGATAATTTACGAACATTTTTGTAGATAAGCTTTTAATTTTAAATTTTAGTTTGAGATAGTTGCGCCTAAAACTTTGTCCCTGTAGCAGCTCACATTGTCTGCGAAGTAGCTGACCCTTTCAAATAAATAAATAAATAAATAAATAAATAAATAAATAAATAAATAAATAAATAAATAAATAAATAAATAAATAAATAAATAAATAAATAAATAAATAAATAAATAAATAAATAAATAAATAAATAAATAAATAAATAAATAATAATCGTTATATATTTGCACGTCGTGCCATAGATATGATGTAAACAATTCCAGCAGTCATTGGGATTGTTACCATCAATTTAGCGACCCCGAAATCTGAGGATTCAACACTTATCTCGGTCATTTTGGATATTTTATTTTGTCTTATTTTCAACCTCTACGCTCAAGGAGGCTGAACTTGGACTTAAACGGCACCCGGAGTGTCACTATCCATCTCAGCGACACCGAAAACTGTGGATTCTACATTTATATAGGATTTTTCCATTAGTATATTATTATTATTATTATTATTATTATTATTATTATTATTATTATTATTATTATTATTATTATTATTATTATTCACCTCCTTTCCATCCTCTTCCCTAGGGGTGCTAGGAGTGTCTCACACCCACAGCATATTTTACAGATAAGAAGGAACGGGTGTACCAAGTATGGTTGGGAGCTATGCTAGAACATACCTAGGTACAAGCATACATCCCTAATATCGTTCATATTGGATATTCTTTTTCACCTCTTCTAACCCTCATTCTGAATGGGACCGAACTTTGACTTAAACCGCATTCAGAATGTCACAGGTCATCTCAGTGACCTAAATAACTATGTATTCGACAACTATATCGGTCGTATTCGATTATTTTTACATTTCACCCCCTTCCATAGTAGTGTTAGAGGAGTCTTGCAATTATAAAGTAATATGTTTACCAGGTATGGTTGAGAGCTATGCTGGAACATACACAGATAGTTCCATCATGTCGGTATGTTAGGGTCCGATGACATAGATGTTAGGCCCTTTAAACAATAACCATCATCATCATCATCATTATCATCATCATCGGTAACTTTAGACGTTTCTTCCCGACCCCTTCTTACTCCCTATATTTATGGGAGCTAAAATTGGACTGAAGGACATCCTAAGTGTCACTATTTATTTCAGCGATCCCGAAAACTATGGATTCTACATATTTAACATTTTCTATTATTTTTATGTTTAAGCCTATTTCATCCCCGCCCTTAGGGGTGCTAGGAGTGTATTAATCCCTCCGTACTTTTTCCAGATAGTAAGTCATATGTGTTCCAAATCTGGTTGAGAGTTTTGCGGAACATTCATACATAATCTCGGAAATTTTAGGCATTTTCTTTTCCAACTCTTCTCACCCCCTATGTCTATGGGAGCTGAAATTGGGTTTAAAGGACATCCAGAGCATCCCAGTTCATTTTAGAGTCCTCTAAAAGCTATGGATTCGACACTAATATAGGCCAGTTTCTATTATTTTTGTATTTTATCCGCTCGTCTAGGTGTGCTAGCGGTGTCTCCGGCAGTTCCAGATAGTAAGTCATCCGTGTACCAACTTTGATTGAGAGCTGTGCTGGAACACATGCATCCATAATCTCTGTCGTTTTTCACGTTTCCTTTTTCACCTTTTCTCTATCCCATGATAAAACCGAACAACTTACGAATTCTTCTATCATCCTACAACAGAAGAGTAAACGTCTCCAAAAACTTTTCATCAAGGAAATTCACATTAAAGTTCTAACTCACAATTTACGTTCAGTGGACCTATTATGTATAGAACATTCTTTTGTATATGTTATTGCTGGTTACTCTGTACACTCACGATCAAATTGCGCTACATGAAATAAAATAAACACCAAACGTAGAAAATATTCGTGATATGACCTCTATCAGTGGCAGAAAGGGTATAAAGACAGCGTATTATGAAAGAGAAGGGCGAAACAATCTTACGCAATGGACCAAAGTGGATAGGATGTACGCATATTCATTCGTGTATCACACTAGGCGTTCATCTAAACGGGGAAGGTTATGTGAATCTCAGCGTGCGTAGTTCGAATCCTAAGAAAAGAGGCGTGATCATCTAGCCTCCAGTGAAACCACGTCCTCAATATTAAAAAATCTTCTCGATGAACAGGCACAAATTATGTTCCATGTTCTATACATTTATATCATAATAATTAGATTTTTAACTTCAGTGGACCAGGAGTCGATCAGTATGGTCGTTTCGATATGGACAAAACATTCCGACAAGATAACCTGTTTATTTATTGAAAGGTGTAAATGAAATTAGAATTGTTTAGAAGGAATGCAGAAAATTAATCTCGGCGATCTATAAGGAGACTTTGTAAATAATAATGTTATTTGCTTTACGTCCCACTAACTACTTTTTTAAGGTCTTCGGAGACGCCGAGGTGCCGGAATTTAGTCCCGCAGGAGTTCTTTTACGTGCCAGTAAATCTACCGACACGGGGCTGTCGTATTTGAGCACCTTCAAATACCACCGGACTGAGCCAGGATCGAACCTGCCAAGTTGGGGTGAGAAGGCCAGCGCCTTAACCGTCTGAGCCACTCAGCCCGGCGAAGGAGACTTTGAATGTACACTTTAAATGTAGTTTCTCTTGGCAATATTAGGTACACCTTCAGTACTCTCCTCTCCCGCTGATGTTTAATCACGATGGCCTTTTTGGAGTTTCTTGGCTTATCAAGGAAGCAAGAAGCCAGAAACCCACACAGCGTGAGTGGCTTTAAAGTTGCAGCAGACTGTCTTTGGCGAAACCACCAAGTTGACATATTAGTTTTTAGTCTCTTGCGAAGCCCTCGCATTCGTCTTTTGTCTTCTCGTCTGACCGCTGGCCAAGTTAATAAGGGACACAAGCCTTTAAGGCTATTAGGACTGCCACTTAAGCTTCTCTGTCTGTGGTCTCCATGTTAAATTAATAATAACAGGTTACTTGGTCCACACAATATAACAGACAAGTTGCCAACTTGTGCTTCTGCCCATCAAGTAGCAGCAACGTCTTTTCTTGTCGTTTATCATAAGTAAGGGAGAGATCGTTTTATGCAATAAAGAGAAATAATATGGTAATAACAAAAAATCTGAACACTCCTCTGACATTCCAAAAATATTAGTGCCCTGGAATTCTTTGGTATGATGGTTTTTACGTAAATGTTATTATATAATTTCAGAACTTTACCAAGTGTAATGACAGAGCGTGTTAACGCTCTACAGCTATGGAGCCAGGCTCTGCATTGTGGAGACGTGTGAGTTCGAACCACACTGTCGGCAAAATCGAGAATGGTTTTGTATGGCTTTTACGTTTTCACTTCCAGCCGATTCCTTCTATCGCCTTACCCAATTCCATTCATCATCATTAATTTCATGTTAATTAGCTCCTCAAATTAGATTGGCATCAGAAAGGGTATCCGGCCGTTAACACATTACACACACGAATTTCATCTTACCAAATATCCGACCCTGTATCATAAAAGGTGTGTGTGTGTGTGTGGGGGGGGGGGAGGGTAGACATACACACGCGTCATTTCGGAACTTCAAGTATACACATTTCTATAATTTACTATTCCTGAATAATTTACTACAAGCATTTTGCTTTTGAACGGAACCTGTGATACAGTATTACATATCCCGCCTTTCCTCATTTACGGTATGACCCACTTCGATTAAATAAATATTTGTGAATATGTGAGTGGGATGCGTGACCAGTCTTAAGAAAATATTGGATAGGAGGAGCACTGGGACATACGAGATTTTAAAAGAATGGCGAATTCCATTCACATATACATATCTATAATGTTATTTCCATCTGTACTTTTAGAATTTTTACCTAATATTTAGTTTTCTTGTCACGGACAAAGCGTACAACGGTGAATCCCACCCTCGTATTAATCGTTATCTGTTTGTGGAAGTACCACTGAAATCCACAGGAGTGACTGGCGCATAAATTATTATCTAATAGAAAGTAAAAGGGAAATAAAACTAAACTAAACATTATAAAAATATTCCTGAACAGAGACGGTTTAGAAGGTGTTCCTAAGCATTCCTGGACATGTTTTCACAACGATTACTTAAGAAGGAAGCAGTAGACAAGAGTTACAGAGGACATATTTTGAGTCATTACTGATGTATCTACAGATAACCGTTTCGAAAAATATTGCACTGGAAAGTAAAATAATAGAAACCTTTAATACAACTTTAATGGTGCAGGTATGTTGAGTGTGATTTCCTTGTGAGGTATTCGGCATTCTCCACTTTGCTTATTTCATGTGCCGGGCGCTTACCCAAAGATTAGCCTTCTGAATGTCAGTCACAGTACACTCAACACTCCATCTACCACAATAACACCGGTTATGGATTACACCGACTGATTATTGTTAATTATTGGCATGTGCTATCTCGCTTTTGCTGCTACTCACCACCGCTAGATGGCATTAGTGTTGAAGGGGCTATGAAGGTTTTCTGTTTACGGACAAAACCTAACCCACTAACGAAGGGTGCAATTGTAAACAATATCAACTTAATGAATATTGAATTTTCACGACCGCATTGTAATCGAAACAGACTTTCAACGTATTAGGTCGTGTTACGTACATGTAGTACGTGTTGAAGGGATGTTAAGTACAGAACAAAAATGGCCAGCCGGACACCAGTGGGATTCGAACCCACAACCTCCCGATTTCGCATCGGTTGCTCTACCAATTGAGCTATGGTGGCCTAGGCTATCATTGCTCTCTTTGAAAGGATCTGAGCTACAGGTCTGGTGAAAATTCAATATTCATTGACATGCCCCACAACGGGCGACTTAAACGCACTCTACAGTGTGCTAGCAGCAGTGCAAGACCTGTAGCTCAGATCCTTTCAAACAGAACAAAGATGGCCTAGGCTACCATAGCTCAATTGGTAGAGCAATCGACGCGAAATTGGGAGGTTGTGGGTTCGGATCCCACTGGCGTCCGGCTGGCCATTTTTGTTCTGTACTTAACGTCTCTTCAACACGTACTACATGTACGTAACACGACCTAATACATTGAAAGTCTGTTTCGATTACAATGCGGTCGTGAAAATTCAATATTCATTGACATGCCCCACAACGGGCGACTTAAACGCACTCTACAGTGTGCTAGCAGCAGTGCCAGACCTGTAGCTCAGATCCTTTCAAACAGAACAAAGATGGCCTAGGCCACCATAGCTCAATTGGTAGTGCAACCGACGCGAAATCGGGAGGTTGTGGGTTCGGATCCCACTGGTGTCCGGCTGGCCATTTTTGTTCTGTACTTAACATCTCTTCAACACGTACTACATGTACGTAACACGGTCTAATACGCTGAAAGTCTGTTTCGAATATCAACTTAACTCTCTTATAATATATACTACAGTAAGTTTAGTCAGATACTTTGTAGGAATTTTTGTCTGGATATCGTTGGTTAAAATTTATTGAAACTAGTTGTAATTGAACCATGAACAGTTGTGAGTCATTGATGATTTCCGGCAGTACGTTACAATTGGAAATATGAAGGGTGTTAAAAGTGATCTTTAATCAACAAGAGACCAAACATAGCAGATGTCTTCAACAACCCAAAACATATAATAGTTCTGAGGATGTGCATGTTCACATCTTGTTGGCTATAGGTCAATTTCCAGCATTTACTCATTTTCAAGACTGGTCTCAGGGACTGAGCCATAGAAGAGATAACTGACAAAGCCACTGGTCCTGAATTTTAGCAACACAATTAGACTGTTAAGTTGTCTGTACTAAACTTACGTACGATTATAAGTAAAAATATTCTGAAATATTTTCATTTTTGCTCACAGCAAATATCAGGTGACGTAAATAAATTGTCAGGAATTACCCAAGGAAAACGTTAACATTTTCGCCCAGTTTTTGAGTGTGAAGGGCGAGACTAACGTGCCTCAGTGGGTAGTAACAAAGTAGACCACTAATTGAGCTTACTGTAACCAAATACAGTAGAGACAATACGCGACACTCAGCGAGATATCGAGGGACAGCTATTAGAGCTCTCTCTAGCGGGTAGACCTGAGAACTACTGATTCTGTCATAAGAGCACGTGTATTTGTGTGTGAAATGTTTGGTGTTATTTATGCGTTTTCAGTGAGTTGACATAATTAAATAGTAGCGTGTGTCATTCCTTGATATCTCCTCTCAACATGAGGGGAAAGGTGTGTGCTGTGTTTGGCTGCAGTAACTATGAAGTAGAGAAGAATGCGCAGTCTTTCTTTCGCTCCTCCCGTGACAAGAAAATGTAAGTAATATTGTGTTTGCATATGTATTCTTCCAGTGACAAAGAGATTGTTATAGTACTTCATAACCTTCTGACCTGCTCGACCCATATTTTAAATGGCTTAAAATATAATACGTATATTTTATTGTATAGTGCAGCAGTTAACCTTCAATACCGATTTGTTGTTGTAGGTGTGATCTGTGGGTTTCGAAATGTCACAGAAGAGATTTGGATAAGGTGTACAAGAAAGAAGGGACGTTACGCTTATATAAGAATTATAAGATCTGTTCAGATCATTTCCAGGCCAGCGACTTTAGACATCCTCGACTATACAGCCAAGGGTATGTTACATTTTTATTCTAATTGTACGTAAATATTACTCAAAGCATCACTATCGACAACATTTTCAAACTTTTGTTTCTCTTATCCCTCTTCTCAGATTAAATCCGGGATTTTATAGATTTTCTTTCTGTTAGTAGGCTTTATATTAAGAGTAAAATTGTCCAAATTTAAAAGTTAATTCATTGCAACATGTGTGTAAGGAATATGCCGATATTTTTATTGACAAGTGTCTTAATTTGATGATACAATGTTTTTTAAAAGAGAAAAAAGACAAATCTAAACGTAAAAGTTCAGGCAGGAATGCTAAAGCAAAAAAAGTAATGCATAAATGAAAGATCATGCCATTTCACAGCAGTCCAATTCACATCTTGTTTATGTCTAATTTCAGTCTTAAATAATAACCTTTTAAATAATTCTTCATTCATTTATCCAGAATTGCTTTAGCAACTTCGAAGTTAATATCTCAATAATACTTTCTTTCTAGACGTAATTTATTTATCCATTTTCGTATATGCATTACCATTAATATTTAAATTTAGTGCGACTTTTCAGGTCAAGTCACTAGGAGCGCCACCGTCGAATTCTCTCCCATTTTAACAAGGCTAAATCCGTAAGTGTCGCGTATTGTCTCTACTGTATTTGCTGTAACTTCTAGTAATGTTATGATAAACATATCATACAGGGCATTCGCTATGTGATTTGGGGTGCAGTCATTTATTCGTTAGCGTTTCGTTCATATTAAAATGGGTTCGATCCCTGTTGAGGTCAGTATCATTTCTCAGTGTTTCAATGCGACAACTCCGGGACCTTGACTTCTAGCTTGTTAATGAACTCTTCTCCGACAAAATGTCGACATTCTGGGGTCTTAAAGGCTGTTAACAATTATAGGGAATGTTTCGTCCTAAGGAACAAATACAGTACATTATTTACTAACTCTAGATTTTCTTTCTATATTTGCCTAAATTATGAAATTTCAACTTGAGAATTCCATTTTCTAAAACTTGTAAATAATAAGAGTTTGATGATGATGATGATGATGATGATGATGCCATTTTAAAGGGGTCTAACATCTAGATCATCGGTCAAATACTAGAGTTTATTTTGTATGAAGGTGCATTTCTGTTCCAAGATAATAATGTAATAAATTCATATTTTTCGAAAAACTGATTGAAATATAGAGTTACGTAAAATACAGACTATTAAGAAAGTATTTTTGTAGAATATATTTCAGTGCTACTGTAAGAAATCGAACTGAAGACGCATTAACTCATCAGACAGGCCAATAAATCGTAGCATCTCATTATGACGAAATCTCATACTAAAATCTCTACTATTCACGGTGATGGGAGCGATATCCCACCGCGGTGTAATCCGGCATCAACACATTTTGAGGGAACCACCTGTGTGCAATAAATAAGTAATGACCCAATTAAATATTCACAAGTGTTTAAATTGTCAGCTTTCAATTTAGCATCACATCCATGGGATTAAGTCGTGCACAGTACTTCCGCTGGGTTTGACATGGAAATGAGCTGAGCGGTCAAGAGATTCACCACACCGGGTAGACCAGATGTTGTCCCATCGTAAACCTCGACTCTCCCGAGCTCGCTACTCCAATGATAAGAAAAGAAAACTAATTAAATGTTCGCCTCCCCTCGCCAAACAAGTAGTTTGTGGATGCGATCCGCCATGTAGACACAGTGCAAGGGGTTCAAATAATTACGCTGTGTTAGACACCGCCAATGAGTTCAAATGCGTTCCTCTAATTTATTGTTCCTACTAACATGGGAAAAAAGAGCCTCTGCCACAGCGCAAGGAGATAAGAAGAACCAGTTAAAGAGCTCGTGATTTGTGAGAAAGCTACATCATGATCGTGCTTCGGTATAATTATTTTGTAAGATAATAATAATAATAATAATAATAATAATAATAATAATAATAATAATAATAATAATAATAATAATAATAATACATTAGTCTACCTGGCCTTTGTCCGAATTTACTGAGGTCGAAATACGATATAGATTTGGCCCAGTTTTACGGCCGTATGCCCTTCCTGTTACCAACCTGATGTGGAGGGATGTATTTACTGTTGCATTTTTGAGTGGTGGTTGGTAATGTGTGTGTGTGTGTGTGTGTGTGTGTGTGTGTGTGTGTGTGTGTTTTACTAGTTACTTTACGTCGCACTGACTCAGATAGGTCTTATGGCGGCGATGGGGCAGGGGGAGGCTAGAAGTGGAAAGGAAGCGGCCGTAGCCTTAATTAAAGTACAGCCTGGTGAGAAAATGGGAAACCACGGAAAAACATCTTCAGGGCTGCCGACAGTGGGGTTCGAACCCACTACTTTCGGATACTGGATACTGTCTGCACTTAAGCGACTGCAGCTCTCGAGCACGGTGGTAGTGTGTTTTATACATATGAAGAGAAGCGAATTAAGACGAACACAAAAACCCACTCTCCGAACAAGAGGAATTAATCATATATAGTTAAAATTCTCAGCCTCTCAGGGAATCGAACCTGAACCTTCAACACCGAAGACCCGTACGATGACCATTCAGCCATGGAGCCGGACATTATTATTGCTTTTTACTATCCACTGTTGTGTCATCTGTACAAGATCCTAGAACGGATGATCTTGGAAAGATTTACTGTGATCTGAACCACTTCTTAACCCAGAGCAAGCAGGATTCTGTAAAGGGAAAAGTTGTACTTCACAGGTCCTCCGTCTGACACAGTATATCGAAGATGGATATGAAAATCATAAAAACACAGGGGTGGCTTTTTTCGACTTATCTGTTGCATATGATACAGTTAATAATTGTATACTGTTGCGCAAATTATACAACATGACAAAAGATTACAAGATGACTCAAGTAATTTGCAATCTTCTCCAAAATCGTAGGTTCTTCGTAGAATTTCAGGATCAGAATAGTCGATGGAGGAAACAAAAGAATGGTTTGCCACAAGGCAGTGTTCTCGCCCCTATGCTCTTCAATATCTACACGAATGACCAACCTCTTCCAGCTGGCACCAGAAGCTTCATATATGCGGATGATCGAGCTATTGCTACTCAAGCAAACTGCTTAGAGGTTGTAGAAGAAAAGTTATCAGAGGCCCTTTCTGAACTATCCTACAACTACAGAGGAAACCAATTGAAGCCTAACCCATCTAAAGGATCATATACGGTTAAAATGTGGTATGTGCCTTCCACTTAAAGAACAGACTGGCGTCAAGGAAATTGCAGGTAGTATGAGAAGATACTCAACTAGATCACTGCCCAACACCTAAATATCTAGGTGTAACATTGGATCGTGCTCTCACCTACAAACAACACTGCATGAACATCAAGCAGAAAGCGTCGGCTAGAAAAAATATCCTTCGCAAGTTGTCTGGAACCAATTTGGTACACATCCAAAGACGTTGAGAACTACAGCCCTGGCTCTGTGTTACTCCGCTGCAGAGTACGCTTGCCCTGTTTGGTACAGATCAAGTCATGCTAAACAAGTTGACATTTCTCTAAATGGAACATGTCGACTCATTACTGGCTGCATGAGACCAACTCCACGAGATAGAATCTACTGTTTGGCCGGAATCGCCCCACCAGATATAAGAAGAGAAGTTGCATCCATGAATGAGAGAACTAAAGCACTTGCCTCATGTGCACACCCATTGCATGGATATGAACCTGCCCACCGAAGATTGAGGTCTAGGAGGAGTTTCCTGAATACAACCGAAGATTTAAACGAATCTGCTCAATCCACAAGGTTGGGATTATGGAGAACTAGAAATCCTCAGCTTGCTGATTGGATGCTACCAATTGAACATCTCACTCCAGGACACTGGGAACATTGGTCTACGTGGAAATCGTTGAACAGGCTTCACACTGGCGTTGGTAGATCAAGAATCAATATGGTAAAGTGGGGCTTTCCTGGCACATCCAGGCAATGTGAATATGGTGAAAACCAAACCACAGCCCATTTCATGAACTGCAGTAAGTGTCCTTTAAGTTGCACAATAGTGGACTTGATCGCTGCAACACCTAATGCCCGTGATTTGGCAAAATGCTGGGCAGATACTATTTGATATGTATGTCATTAAGTACCATTATGTTATGTAAAATGTATGCTTCTGATACGAAAAAATAAACAAATACTACAGGAAATGGAATTTTAAATATTTCGACATTATTCTAAACAAGAACATGTGAAACACTAAAAAATGTAGAGCACGTCAACTCAGATAATATATAATACAAAGTTAGGCGAATATTAACAGCTACTGAATGAGAGGCTTAGTGCAGGAGACCCACAATCACTCCTCACTATCTTTAAAGATTCTCTCTCCAGTTCATCCGTTTTTCGTACAACATTTCTTTACATTTTCTTACATCTCCCTTTCGCATAAATCCATTTTGGTTACTAATTTCCATTCCATATTTTTAATGTCAAGAGCAGTCCGACTCGTTGGCTGAACGGTCAGCGTACTGGCCTTCGGTTCAAAGAGTCCCGGGTTCGATTCCCGGCCGGGTGGGGGATTTTAACCTTAATTGGTTAATTCCTACGGCACGGGGGCTGGGTGTATGTGTTGTCTTCATCATCATTTCATCCTCATCACGACAGGCAGATCGCCTACGGGCGTCAAATAGAAAGACCTGCACCTGGCGAGCCGAACCCGTCCTGGGATATCCCGGCACTAAAAGCCATACGACATTTCATTTCATTTCATGTCAAGAGCGAATTCGAAATAAGGAACGACCTTGAAGGATGAAGCTGTGCGTATGAACCCGCTTTTAGTTAGACTCACTTCTTAATGATTTAGTGGTAAGAGGTGTGAAATTAATCGAGGCTACAGAGCACTCGCAAAAAAAAAAAAGGAATTGTGAAGGTGCTTGGTTAATTCACAGAGGCCAAAAGACCGAATGCTGAAGTGAAAAAGGAACATATCAGTTGTCAATCTTTTTTTGTACTCGAATTTTGTTACCAAAATTATTCTTTAACTTTCCTTTCCAGTGCAATCCTTTTCTACTAACTTCCTTTTTTGCTTTTTTTTTAAATTTCTTCCTCTCGTTTCAACATATTTGTTGTCATTTTGTCCTCAATATCTTATAGATTTACATCTAAACACATTGTACACCAATTTCCGTTTTTTCCTTCAGAAGTCGTCCAGTTCGTTTATGACTTTTTATCTGTTTCAGGACATGTTGTTTAAAAAGTTTAAAAAATATTTCCCTGACAAAATGAAGTCGTGAAATGCTAAGGTAATGCACAATGAAATTGAAATTTACGTACCAACATTATATATACAAATTTGCTTCAATTTCCCTATCTCACGGCACACATTTACATTATTTAACCCTTCGTTACAATTTATGACAGTTTCCTCAGCCAAGTCATTATTTTTTCCAATTTGTAAGTCTTGTGTAGTATATTTCTCCCTCATGATAGCTTTTGTATATCAATCGTCCTTAAATTTTATTCATTTTCCTCTCTCACTTCAGTATTTTTTTTATACCAACCCTCTTTAATTTTCCGTCATTACCGCTTCTCACGATAACATTCTGTACGTCAATCTTCTGTAAATTTTCAGGCATTGCCCTCTCTCATGCCGTCAATTTAATTGTCAATTATTATTTTAAAACTTTTCATACCGGCATGCCTTCATTTTGGTTACAAATCATGGGTTTACTAACAAAACACACAAAGTCAAAAATTTTACACTTGAGGAGTGTGAATATTTAAAGGAATAATGGCAGGGGAGATTTTACGGCTGTCTGCGGCCTGGTCATTCCAGCACTGGAACTTTGGACTGTTAGATCGGCACCGTAGTACTGTTCGTAAAAATGAGAAAATGTGCAGTTTTTCATTTGATCGAGTATGTTATATAATAACATTGCTTTTAATCGCTACATTACTACTGACGTTTTTGTAATGGCCTAAGTTGACTTCAGTTAGGAAAACCACAAAGACAGTCTTTCTGAGAATCCCGTATGGAAGCATGGATACATCGGTTAGTCTACAATAAAGCTGAGTAGCCGAAATATAATCTTTGTTGCTAACGAAGATTAAATAACATTTTATCACAATATCACTGACATAATTACGGTACACTTTTCACAATTTATTTACGTCGCACTGACTCAGAAGTCTTATAGCAAGGATGGGATAGGTAAAGTATAGGATTGGGAAGTAGGCGACCGTGGCCTTAATTGTGGTACATCCCCAGCATGTGCCTGGTGCAAACTTGGGAAACCACGGAAAACCATCTGCAGGGCTGCCGACACTGGGGTTCGTACCCGCTCCTTCCTGAATTCAAAATGATGGCTACGTGACCCAAACCACGCAGCCAATTCCTCAGTTATTATTATTATTATTATTATTATTATTATTATTATTATTATTATTATTATTATTATTATTATTATTATTATTATTATTATTATTATTATTATGAGTGAATGGTCCCTTTCAGAACACACGAAGCTTTATTTATGAGATCGTTTGCGAAGGATCCAGGATGCTTTCATATGTTGACTAAAGATCCTCTTCCTTTCTTCCGTCCACTTGGTACCTGCTCTTTTTGGTACTTCATTCTCTGGAGTAACTTCCCACTTGTCAATTTTCTTTCTGTATATATTTCGATTCAAAATTTATTCAGGTTGAATTTTTGTGTTCTTCATATCCGCTTTTGTTTGTTGTATCCAAGAGAAATTCTTCAGTTTATCAACTCTTTCAAGAACTTGGTGGTTTAGTCTGGTTTCTGGAAGCCTCTTAACATGTCCATAAAATGTTAGCCTTCTTTTCCTGAGGTCTGCAGCAATATTAGATACCCTTCTTCCGTGTGTTTGGTCCGAAAATTTTCCTCAAGATTTTTTCTTGTAGATTTCTCTTATTCTCCCATATGTGCTTTTAAGTTTTTGGACACGGTTGTTTTGGGCTATTTTTTCTTGTCCGGTTTGTTCAAGGATTTCGCCGAGGTATTTGAAGTGAGTGACTCTGTTGATTTGTCCGTATTTTGTATTGAGACTATGGATGTCTAGTTTTGAACAGAAAAATTCAGTTTTCTGGAAGGAGAATTCTTGGAGAATTTCAACTTGCTTTATCGCTGTGACTACATCGCTGGACAAAAGGGCGAGGTCATCCGCGAAGGCTAAGCATGGAATTTCAAGCTCGTTTCTTTGTGTTCCAACGTTTACAGGGTTCTAGCTATTTTGTGCTTTCAGTTGTTTTTCCCATTCCCTCATCACCTTATCTAGGACGAGGTTGAAGAGGAGGGGTGGCAATCCATCTCTTTGCCGGACACCAGTTTTTATCAGGAATTCGCCTGAGATTTCTCCCATGAATGTCGCTCTTTACTTCGTATCAGTGAGGGACTGTTTGGTCCAGTTTAGCGTTTTGGAGTTTAGTCTCTGTTCTTGCAGGATGCTGAACAGAGATTGACGATCAGTTGAATCATAAGCCTTCTTTAAATCTACGAAGGTACAGATGATTGGAAGGTTTCTGAGGGCCCTGAATTTTAGAGCGGTTTGAGGATGAAGACCTGTTCAGTGCACGATCTGTGAGGGCGGAACGCAGCTTGATATTCGCCAATCTTAATCTCGAGTTGTTCTTGTATTCTATTCAACAGGCATGCAGAGAAAATTTTGTAGTCGAATTCAAGGAGGCAGATTCCCCTATAGTTGTTGACATCAGTTTTGTCTCATTTTGTGTGAAGTGGGTGAATCGAGGCACATTTCCATTCTTCGGGGAGTTTTTCTTTTTTCCAGATTTTCTATATGGTTTCTGTAAGTTCTTCCAGTGAATCTGGACCAAGATTATTAAGGAATTCTGCAACAATCTCGCCTCTTCCTGAGGTTCTGTTGTTCTTTAGTCGTTTAATGTGGCTCTGAATTTTTTCCTGGTTTGGTAGAGGTTAATTAATTTCGTGTGGCTATTTCTAGCCGTGTGCAGCCCTTGCAAGGCTGACCCTCCGATGAGGGTGGGCGGCATCTACCATGCGTAGATAATTGAGTGTTATTGTGGTGGAGGATAGCGTTATGTGTGGTGTGTGAGTTGAAAGGATGTTGGGGGCAGCACAACACCAATCTTCGTATGTTCCTTCACTTATGTTCGCTCCTCGAAGAAAATAACTGTCCTAGATTAGAATCTGGTGTCACAACACATATACGACCCTACATTTCATACCAACACAGGTCACGAGACAGTTTCTTACAGCATAGTTGAGTGGCACTGAAGACACAGGAACAATTACGAGCTATATATTTTTATAAACCTATAGTTATTAAAATGCATCAGACTTACTTCATCACAAATTAGCCTACAATGTCAGTCTTTTATAATGCCCATACATTTGGATATTTTCTTTTCTCGTCCGTATCTTCTTGAAAAGCTGAACAAATGCAGTGAGCTATGAGTTTCATTTCACCCAAGCAGGTTGGTAAAATATTTGCTACTCCATCTCTTATCCCTCCTCATTCGACATCACGTCCAAACAAAGAGGGCATTAGTCAACAAGGAAAGGCAATTCAGGAGACTGGAAGGTAGTGGTTACGTTTCAAGCTGGGGGAAGAGTTTACCAGATATAAGGATGGCAAATAATTTCCCCATTCGATGCCTCTTCTCAACGTGCTCCCCATGCATGCTCTTCAGTTCTGAGATAACATATACCTTCTACATTCATGAAATGAAATCTCGCAGTTAACATTTCATAGACAAGCAAGCTGATATCCAACTGGCTGAGGGAGGTCCAAATTTTGTGATGGTGAGGTGATGCTGTGACAGTGTAAAATGTAAACTGAATGTTGGGAACCAAGAAGATGAACTTCAAATTAAATATAAATTCTAATTTTTAATAATTTTATCGGCTTTACGTCCCACTAACAACTTTTATGGTTTTCGAAGGCGCCGAGGTGCCGGAATTTAGTCCCGCAGGAGTTATTTTAAGTGCCGATAAATCTACCGATATGAGGCTGAGCCGGGATCGAACCTGCCAAGTTGGGATCAGAATACCAGGGCATCAACCGTCGGAGCCACTCAGCCAGGCAAATATAAATTTTGAATGACACTCAGATAGCTGCAGTTAAGGTGTATATATCTCAGATAGTTCCTGGTGGCTGTAAACACGCTTTTGAAGGTAGATAAACCGCTTACTGATCAAGTAAAGACACGGAAATATCTAATCCACAGTTTACACCAAACAATGTATCCCGCTGAGTTTGAACGGACTGTGTCGGAGTCATGGCCGCAAGTTATGACGTAAAATGCATAGCGTGCCGTAAGATCGTCGAAATAAAAAAAGCTATCAGTATGGGTTCGATATTTCTTTTCTTAATTCTAAAGAAATGTACACATCTTCCAGACCATGAGTTCCAAGTCTTTTTCACCCACTGTTACACGGCTGGGGCTCCAGCAGCGTGGGACTCGCCCCAAGATGCTCGGCCTTGTTGACTTTGAGATGCTCTCGATAAGCCATTTGACACTCAACGTTGGTGATTTTAGACTTTTTGTAATTGTAACAAAGTGATAGGTTCTCTGGAATGCGGTCTCGATGTTTTCGAAGACCGAGCGAGTTGACCGTTCGGTTAGTATTGCATAGTTATAAGACTGAATTCGGGAGATGATAGGTTCGAATCCCACTGTCGGCAGCCCTGAAGGTAATTTCCGTGGGTTTCCATTTTTACACCAGAAAAATAATAGTGTGCCTTGATCCAGGCCTTGGCCACTACCTTCCTAATCCTAGCCCTTCCCCATCCTGCAGTCGTCGAAAACCTCTAAAGTCTTAATGCGACCTTAAAAAAATTAAGCCTAACGGCGCAACAGTTCCGAAGGGCCATGGCCTACCAAGCGACCGCTGCTCAGGCCGTAGCCTGTAGATTACGAGAGTAAACCACCAAGAGGTGAGGGGGAGGACAAAAGGTTTTCGAAGCCATTTGTTGCCCACACTTTACAAAAGAATTAACTTTTTCTTCTTCGCACCACAACTTTCTCTCTTTGATTCGTTTTTGACATATACTTGAAGAAATCACTGAGGCAAATCGAATGGCACCTCACAAGACATGCTACCATAGTCTACAGGAGCCCAGAGCTACATTAACCGTTAGCCGTGCGGCAAGGAGATTTTATTACCTAAATCGCATCACAATTGCATCACCGAAGTTTCATATGGAGGTCAGATTCGTATTGCCCTTCCTCTTTAAAATAATATATTGGACACTAACGTCACTTCTGTTATCCAGACATATTTTTTATTTGTATAATTTCTTGCTTTTGCAACACTCACTCGCTCAAGTACGGTTCTGAAAACCGAGCTCGATAGCTGCAGTCGCTTAAGTGCGGCCAGTATCCAGTATCCGGCAGATAGTAGGTTCGAACCCCACTGTCGGCAGCCCTGAAAATGGTTTCCCGTGGTTTCCCATTTTCCCACCAGACAAATGCTGGGGCTGTACCTTAATTAAGGCCACGGCATTGAACGAATGAAGCCCCATCTAGCGGCGAGGACAGGAATTGTGCCGGCTGCCGAAGCCTGTCGAACTTCTCTGGGTCAATGATTAATAAATGGCGATGAAATGAAATTATAGTGGAGAGTGATGCTGGAATGAAATATGACAGGGCCGTGCGCGTAGAGGCGCGCGGCTATGAGCTTGCATCCGGGAGATAGTAGGTTCTAATCCCACTATCGGCAGCCCTGAAGATGGTTTTCCGTGGTTTCCCATTTTCACACCAGGCAAATGCTGGGGCTGTACCTTAATTAAGGCCACGGCCGCTTCCTTCCAACTCCTAGGCCTTTCCTATCCCATCGTCGCCATAAGACCTATCTGTGTCGGTGCGACGTAAAGCCCCTTGCAAAAAAAGAAAGAAATATGACAGGGAAAACCGGAGCACTCGGAGAAATTCCTTTCCCGCCTCCGCTTTGTCCAGCACAAATCTCACATGGGGAGACTGGAATTTGAACCACGGAATCCAGCGGTGAGGCGCCGGCGCACCGCCGCCTGAGCCACGGAGACTTGTACGAAATAAAATGAATAAGTATTGTACAAACGTAGCTTGGCTGGTCTCGCACTAATGTAAATATATGAGAATTATTAGGTCAAGAAATTCTATAATGAACAGTTATAAACTATCGAAATGCATCATTCCGCAGTGCCCTAGTTTTAAACTACTCCCAAAATAAATAATTACAAAATAATTCATTTTTACTTCTTCGCACCACAACTATCTCTGAAACTGGAGATGAATTCTACATAGAAAATACTAAATAAAAACTACGCTATTCATAGGAAGAAATTAACTAATGCATCACCAGATCAGGTACGTGTTGCTTGATGAAAACCTTTACGAAATACATGAAAATCCACAGCCTGTTTCCAGTCATTCGACCGGGTCAGGAATTGAATGAATGAAGCCCCATCTAGCGGCGAGGATAGGAATTGTGCCGGTTGCCGAAGCCTGTCCGTAAAATGTGTTAATGACCTTGACAGTAATTTGCTATACTGTGTCAGTAGCGATGGTGATCGTTGTTTTATTTAGGAAATCAGCGAGTGTTTAAAATGGAATTTACAATGTGAAGAGGCAAAAAAATTCCTAGGTTTCCTGTGTAGGAATTGAGAAGCTATAAGTTCTTTGCATGATTATACTCGTACTGACGTAGATTAGCCTATGTATTATATTCTTGGCATCCCACAGCAGCGGAGATCATGAACAAGCTGCAGAAAGTTCAGCGACGTGCGGAATAGCTTATTAACAGTCAGTCCCCCCTCCATCCAGTAAGGTTACCTTCCATCGAGACTATAACCAAACAATCAGACGTGATCTATTTCCGGATATCCATTTCTGCACCTATAGATATTGATCCCTTCCAAGGTCTATCACTTGCTTATCGCTCCACCCAGAGAGGAGAAGGAGTTACGCTTCATACGCCTTTTGCCAGTACCACTTCCTTGCTGTAGGTACTTTATTGGCGTTCCGCAAAGCTTTGGAACTCACTGTCAGGGAATGTCAAGAACTTGCCTGTTCCAAAATTTCAGTTGCAAGCAAAGAAACAATGTAATTTACAGGAACTACTGAATATGTCTGTGAGCGCGTGGGAAAACGGGTGAATCGGAGACTGGTAGAGTGAAAGAAAATGTGGGAGAGCAAGATTGAATAACAGAGCGGTAGAGTGAAAGGAACGATGCGAGCACTACATAGAAGGGCGAATGAATGGGTGATTTGCTAATTGTCGACAGAGAAAATGAATGAGCAGTGAGAATTTGTGTGTACTTGTATATTTTGAGCAGTATTTTGTAAAGCCTGTAAATATTGTAAATAATATTTCCTATTAAATATAGATCTCCAGTAGGAAGTATTTTATATGCACATGGGGCTCACCCTTTCACTAGAACTTACTGGGCTAGTTAGCCGTGTGGTTAGGGGCGTGCAGCTGTGAGCTTGCATCCGGTAGATAGTGGGTTCGAACCCCATTGTAGGCAGCCCTGAAGATGGTTTTCCGTGGTTTCCCATTTTCACACCAGGCAAATGTTGGGACTGTACCTTAATTAAGGCAACGGCCGCTTTCTTCCCATTTCTAGTCCTTTCCTAACCCATAGTCACCATAACACCTATCTGTGTCGGTGCGACGTACAGCAACTAGCAAAAAATAAAAAATAAATCGCTAGACCTTCCATATTTCTGTACGGAATTGGGGATAATAAATAATAGGAAGCAGTAGTAGTAGAAGAAATTTTCTCTGGAATTCTTCAGTATAATGCAAGGCGTCCAATAGAATAGCGGATTACTGCTTGGCTGTCATTCTCTTCCATTTGACTACCTTGTTGCCTTAAAGACGATAAATGGCACGTTCAACGCACGTAATTATTGAGCACTTTTAATTTGAAATTGAGCGAGCTTGTTTTATTTGAGTCGGTAGCGTACCTGCCTTTTACTCGGAGGACCCGGGTTCGATTTCCGGCCAGGTCAGGGATTTTTACCTTGATCTTGAGGTCCGCTCAGCCTACGTAATTAAAATTCAAGAGTTATCTGACGGTGAGATAGCGGCCCCTATCTGAAAATTCAAGAATAACGGCTGAGAGGATTCGTCGTACCGATCAAACCCCATTTCGTAATCAGCAGGCCTTCGGGCTTAGCAGCGGTCGCTTGGAAGGCCATGATACTTCGGGGCTATTGCGCCTTCTGGTTTGTTTTGCCTTGTGTCCTTTAATACGGCAAACGAGAAGTTTCAGTAACTCAAAGTTGACACGTACTTCAAGTAACCACAGAATTCATCGTTCTCAACACAGATTTATTTTGCTAGTGGTTTAATGTCGCTTTAACGCATGGAAGGTTTTCGATGTACAAGGATGCGAATGGGAAGATAGAGCCCCAACATTTATCTGGTGTGAAAATTCGAACCCATAATCTCCCGAACTCAAGCTCACTCCTACGTGGCCCGAGCCGCGAAGCAAGCTCATTCAACCTGGTGACCTATTTGTGCTAGTTTCTCCTGGCAACACAATAAATTAGATTACAAGACTGCACTCTCGCCAAGTAACTAGGACAAATTTCCTCAGTTCTCTTTTACACGATCATAACGACGTCGTAATTGCAGGTGAGCGTGTTCACGACAGCTCTTTATAAAGCACGAATCAATTAACGTCCCTCCTACATCTTATTCGGGCCAGTCACAAACAAGTCGTATATCTTGATTAGATGCCACACAAGTTATAAACATACTATTCCAAGAAATAGGAATACTGTATTTTCTCGGAAGATAGCATACTGTATTTGCACATTCCAATTACCTATCACTTGTTATTTCTAACACTAGCACTTTATTAACAACAGGGATTACTTTTTATACATACTGTCCTAGTACGTTGCTACATAAAATTCTACCAAGCAATGCGATCTTCTAAGTTCCAGTATTACAAAATACACAAATGCTACACACAGATATACTACATCCCTAATACGGGGTCGGAGATGAAGTGCGATGAAATTACATGTCAAATTTTACGGTCGTATGGCCTTCCTGGCACCAGTTGACGAGCTAATGAAAATGAAATGAAGGATGGTGACCGAAATTGTGTAAGGAGGTTGAAAGAAATGGCTGTGGCCCATGAATAGGAGCTGCCTCGGGATTTGTCTGGAAGTGATCATGGAAAACAACAGAAAACCATTTTTAGGGTTTGAACGAATGCAGAGGTTGGCTCCATCGACGCGTGGCCACTTTTCTCTGCTTCTATGACTCAATACAAGCCTAGATATTACATGCATAGGGTATTAATGACAGCGCACTTGTCTGGCTGTAGGCCCTTATATAGTACCTCTCGGTGGGAATTCTTACTAGATTTTATCCACCATTCTTTTCCACATTGGTCTCCCACACACCCGATGACACGGAGAGGTTACAATTGTGAAGAAAGTCCTCCGGAATAAAATAAAACTCTGGATTTCCCTTGCATAAGTTCTCCTTCAGAGAATCTTTTAAATAACTACTAGATTGATCAAGTACCAGCAACTTTGGTTCTCCCCACAGTCTATTAATACATAATTTAATACCCCTCCCCTCCCAGCGATTGAACTCTTGCCATGTAGGAATTTCTTTTATCAGTTTCGAGAACAAGACGCACGTGAATTTTGGAGGACATTTTCACAAGAAAAAAGGTGCTTCTTATGCCGTAAAATGTTGTTAATGCCCTTGACACTAATTTGTAATACTGTGTTAGTAGTTATGCTGATCGTTGTTCTAATTACAAAATCAGCGAAATTATGTCACTCTAAATCAATGACCGGCAAAACTGACCAATTTCAGACGGTTCACACTCATCCTTCGCTGTGCGAACTGCCCCTTGATCTACATATTAGGGGTGCGTGACATGCAATGCCAGTAACGTGGATTACGTTATAGTTCAACGTAATACATTAATACATTCAGATAATTCAATTACATTGTCGGCAAAACAACACGCTATTGAAGAATGACAATTTAATAACTGATAGATCAATCAGTGTTCAGTTTTCAGCCCGAAGGGTGGCTCATTTTCCAACAATTCCGTCACCAATCATTATTTTATAGAAAGCCAGAGCTTCACTGAGGAGGCGTATTCTGGGAATGAGGCGTTGATTTTCTTAACGATCCAGACGATATTACGTATCAGTCTGCGATGTGCACAAATATGCACACACAAGAGCACACCTCAAGAGCCATACTTCTACACTATTCATTACAGGAACTAATCCATAAGAAATGGTGTTATTAAGATCGGTTATGCCTCAGTCAGAGACCAATTAGCCGACGTCAAAAAGGCATGTTCGGTTCACTCGGAAGGACGTAGGTTCGATTCATTGTCAGGAAATTAAGCAATTTAGAAGTGAGAGTTCCCCTTATATAGAAGCACCTGGGCCTACATTTCACTAGAAATAATTGCCAGATGAATTCCTAGGGAGAAAGATGGCTGAACATAGAACTATTCATTTTATACTACTTTGTGACATGTTTGGAATAGTAGAGTAATTTTCCTTCCATCCCCCACTTTAGTTTATTTTACAGGTTGCTTTACATCGCACCGACACATACAGGTCATATGGCGATGATGGAACAGGAAGGGCTTAAAGAGTGAGAAGGAAGCGGCCGTGGCCTTAATTAAGGCACAGCACCAGCATTTGCCTGGTGTGGAAATGGGAAACCATGGAAAATCATCTTCAGGGCTGCCGACCTTTGCGTTTGAACCCACTATCTCCCTAATACTGGATATTGGACGCACTTAAGCGACTGCACCTATCGAGCTCGGTGGAGAGCCAATTTACCCATATTTTGGGCCAAGTTTCTTAGTGGTTCATGGTGTGGGTTACTGTAGTCAAGTCCTATTTCGTGAACCATAGTCCTAATAAGTGGTCCTGAGAGTCGGGTTACCAGATGCTATGGAATGGGAGTGGGCATCTCGGACATATTCTAAGTCATGGCCCTCCTTGTGCTCAGGCGGCTAGGACTATACAATCCACCGGTGGTCCATAACCCGTTAGAGGAGAGATCCTCACTTGGACTATGTGTAAGTAGGTCAGCACTCTGCTTCACGAATTTACCGAGCTCAGAACATGTTAAGCAAGCCTCGGACTTCTGGAAGGCACGGAGTCCACTCCCATTTGACAGGCGAGGGACTCCTTGGAAACAACTTGGCGAACGAAATGGAATTTGATGGGAAGCTATCAGTATTAATGGGGCTTATGGAAGAAAGAAAGTGGAACTGGCTGAATCAACAAAGAGGATGCATCTGGATGTGCTGGGAGTAAGTGATATTCAGATAACGGTAGATAACGTAGAAGAGATAGGAGATTATAAAGTGTACTTGACGGGTGTAAAAAAGGATGGGCAGAGTGTGGGGTAGAGCTGTTCATCAGGAATACCATTGCACGCAACATACTGTAGTTTCTGTTAGGCACGTAAGTGAGCGAATGATGTGAGTAGATTTGACGGTTGGAGCAATTCGGATGTGAATTGTCTCAGTGTATTCATTATGTGAGGGTGAAGATGAGGATGAAATTGACAAGTTTTATAGAGCATTGAGTGACATCGTAGTCAGGGTCAAAAGCAAGTATAGGATAGTACTAATGGGCGATTTCAATGCGAGAGTTGGAAATAGAACTGAAGGATACAAAATAGTGATTGGTAAATGTTGGGAAGATATGGAAGCTTATAGGAATGGGGAGCGTTTGGTTGACTTCTGTGCTAGTATGGGTTTAGCTGTTACGAATACATTCTTCAAGCATAAGGCTATTCACCGCTACATCTGTTAGGAATGTATGTATTTTGGGGGGATTTTTCAATGATACAGATCACTATCTGATCTCTAGTGAACTAAGTGTCTCCAGGCCTAGGATAGAGAAAGCGAAATCAGTCTGCGAACGAATAAGGGTAGAAACTCTCCACGACGAGGAAATTAGACAGTAGTACTGTACATGGATGTGATTCGTAAGAAGTTACAAACAGTGGACAGTAAGCAGGTTCAGGATATATAAAGAGAATGGGTGGCGTACAGGGATGCTGTTGTAAAAAACAGCAAGGGAATGCCTAGGAACAACTGTGTGTAAAGATAGGAAAAAGCGAACATCTTGGTGGAATGATGAAGTGAGAGCAGCTTGTAAACGTAAAAAGAAGGCTTATCAGAAATGGTTCCAAAGAAGGGCTGATGTTGACAGGGAATTGTACGTAGATGAAAGAAACAGAGCGAAACAAACAGGTGTTGAATCCGAAAGAATTTGCTCGAATATCTTCGTAATGGCCTGGAAAAGCTAGGTCAAGCAGCAGGGAAACCTTTCTGGACAGTAATAATGAATATCAGGGAGGGAAAAAGGAAATGAACAGTGTTTTGGGTAATTCAGGTGAACTCATAGTAGATCCCAGGGAATCACTGGACAGGTGGAGGGAATATTTTGAAAATCTTCTTAACGCAAAAGGTATTCTTCATGGTGGTGTCGCGAGCAACCGAGCTCATGGGGAGGAGTAAAATGTTGTTGGTGAAATTACGCTTGAGGAAGGGGAAAGGATGGTAAATAAACTCCGTTGTCATAAAGCAACAGGAATAGATGAAATTAGACCTGAAATGGTGAAGTACGTATAGTGGTGAGGCAGGGATGAAATGGCTTCATAGAGTTGTACGGTTAGAATGGAGTGTTGATAAGGTACCTTCTGATTGGACAAGAGCAGTAATTGCACCTATCTATAAGCAAGGGAACAGGAAGGATTGCAACAACTATCGAGGTTTTAGACCACAGAAAGGCTGTCAGGATCAGATTTTCAGTATGCGCCAGGTAACTGAAAAATGCTACGAGAGGAATAGACAGTTGTGTTTATGTTTCGTAGATCTAGAGAAAGCATATGACAGGGTACCGTGGGAAAAGATGTTTACCATACTGAGGGACTATGGGGTTAAGGGTAGATTATTAAAATAAATCAAAGGTATTTATGTCGACAATTGTGCTGCAGTGAGAATTGATGGTAGAATGAGTTCTTGGTTCAGGGTACTTTCAGGGGTTAGGCAAGGCTGTTATAATTCACCGTTGTTGTTCGTAGTTTACATGGATCATCTGATGAAAGATATAAAGGGGCAGGGAGGGATTCAGTTAGGTGGAAATGTAGTAAGCAGTCTGGCCAATGCTGACGACTTGGTCTTAATGGGAGCCCAGAAATTCAACAGAATTGAATGTCAGATTGGTGAAAAAAGCTGGAACAGGTAGATTATTTTAATTATTTAGGATGTGTGTTCTCCCAGGATGGTAATATATGAACTCATAACCTTTGTACCATAAGAAATCAGAATCATTAAGTCATTACTTGAGGTCCCATATATTTTACGAGTCAGGAGCTCGAACTACAGTTTTTATCTCTGACCAGAGATTGCACGTGGGGGACAGGTGGTAGTTCTCATTCTCACGCTAAAGAAATTACGTCAACCACACGTGGAAAAGGAGTATGGATACATCGGATTATTGGTATTATGGTCTTGATAAAAAGTACATTTTAAAATGTATTGGCAACGAAACTACCATAATAAATTGAAAAATAATAATTGAAAAATTTTGGTCATTAATGATACAGATTTTAGATCGCTAAATAGCTCCAGAAGGAAATTTGTCACATGAAGTAATTTAACCATTAAATTCGTTGAGAGAAATTCTTAAATGCTCGTCAATAATATTACTACTAAATTAGCAATTATGTGTTACACTGAAACCTGCCTTCAATACATTTGTATGGGGTAGGAAAAGTGTGTGTAAAATTCTTGGCGGCAAATGAAAACGGCTTGGGAATGGGAGAGAAACTATGAAAGAAGGGTACTCCATCTTGAAATTACCCATTGTGTCAATTGAATTCTAGGAGAGACCACGCATTTCCGAGTAACTCTATAAACCAGCTTTTGTAAGACTAAGTTCAAAAGGGAAGAAAGGTTTTGGCCGAAGTGGCTGTTGTATCATCTCCAAGTGGAGAGAGGTTTTAAGTATCACATTCTAATGCCGCGATCCTGTAATTGAAGTCGTAAATAATATTTGACGTCTAGTAAATAATTGCGTGTGCGGTCGGTATTCGACAGACCTGTTCGATCTGCGCAAAGAAGAAAGCGTGTGAAGAGTATTTTTTGTTTATATCATTATTTTCAGGTGAGGAAATAGAGCGAAAAAGTTTGTAAAGCCTCTAGCTGTCGAGATGGCTAAATAAAACGATTGAGAACGCGGGTGAATCTGTCTGATGGCCGGGGACGTACAACTCAAAGGTAGTTGAATTATCGCCGTTATAACATGCTTTTATTCGCTTCATGATGTCACCGTTTTTATTGTGTGTGTATTTGTGACGCATTTTGTTCACCCATTTTTATTTTGTAAAAATGTCAGTGAAATAAGACAAAAGGTCATGTGTTTCATTTTCTTGTATAATCGGGAAATCGCGGAGTTAGCTTGTGAAGTGTTGTAGAATAATACGTAGTACAGTCATTAAGTTCTGAATATTACTGAATGATGGCGATGTAGCGCACTATAGCGCATACGTGGCGCGTGGTATGGTACCATGTTAGTTTGTCTCCCGTCCCTGCAAGAGACAGTTGAGTGCATACAATGGAAGCAGACGTACGGTCGTTGTTGTGATGGTGATTTGAATGCGCCACTCGAACCTTGATATGTCACAGTTTGAGCGACGGGCAAAGATCAAGTTCTGTCAGAAATTAGGCAAAACTGCTGCCGAAACGTTTGAAATGATGCAGCAGGTTTACTGTGAGGGCGCATTGAGTCGCAGTGTTGTGTTTAGGTGGCACCGACGTTTTGTACAAGGACGGGACAGTTTGGAAGGTGATGTGCGTACTGGTCGGCCACAAACAGTTCGAACGGAATGTAAGATCTAAGAAGCTGCAACTTTGGTGCGTGCTAACCGCTCCCAATCGGTAGACGATCTCGAAGCAGCAATAGGGGACAGCCATGGTACTTGCCACAAAATTCTGACGGATGACCTCAACATGTCTCGTGTTACCCAGCACAGTGTGCCACGAATCCTGTCGCAAGATCAACGTGATGATCGCATGACGATTTGTGGTGATCTCATCAGTACTTCAGACGATAATCCGAAGTTTCTCAACCAGATAATAAGTTGGAGAAGAAACATGGTGTTTCTTTTCAGCGGTGCTTCCAGCAGCTATACCAACGTTGGCAAACGTGCATAACGGCCAACGACGACTATTTTGAGGGTAGATGTGGTTCTGTTTAAGTGGTTAACGGCCAACGGCAACTAATTTTGAAGGTGGATGTGGTTCTGTGTAGGTGTACGCCGTGTAATGCAGCATCGTGTGCAACATACAGAGTCGTGTAAGTGCCTATCCTCCAGGCGTCAAGTCTCAGAACTTAATGACTGTACGACGTAGATTTTTATATTTGAGAAACGATATAATATGTAAAAGTAGAGTATAATTTCCATGCTTTTATTTGTTGTATTTGTGGTTTGTAAGTTAAGATATTAATGTATCATAAAATTCTGTTCGACGTAATGACGAAATTTATATAAGAATAATCCGTGGTTATTCATTTAACGCTAGCGTGAAGGCACACCATCGTGTTAAACGATGTAAAATTTTATTGAAGGAAAGTTGCGAGGCGAGATCAATAAATTTGTTTACATGGGATTGCTATTCCAATGTCCATTAAAACTGTGTAGAATTGGCGATAGGAAATAGTAGTAAAATGTTTGTAAGTCAAGTTGTAAGTCAAGTTTTGGACAGATTAGGTCAAGATATGCGGGGAGCGATGGTTAACTGTCACAGAGTGTATGTGTAACAGTGTTGTGGGTCACCCGAGATAGAGATTCCATATTAATTGCGTCGAGATTCGTTGTGTTAGCAAGTGCTCAGGTATTGTGAGATGGAAGGTAATGAAGGATTGTGAATCAGGTTGTTGAAAGCCTGTAGTATTGTTGTCGGGATGTTTAGTATAGAAACCTAAGTAGTTACTTTGTGTAATTTATTGAGATCGGAAGAGGGTCAGACCATAATTAGGATTCCACGTGAAATCGTAGGACCGTGGCGGATAATGAATATTTAAGTGACGTCTTAAAGTAAATCTCTTCGCATAATCTATGTGGATTAAGAATTATACCTTTATGAATTGCCAGCGAGACCGAGATTTGTTGTTTCATTAAAATATGCCAGTTAAAACGTGGCATGCAGCCATGTGGGTGTTGTTGAGCAATAACAGAAGCGAGGGGAGAATTTTGTGCCCCGTTGTTCGACCAGCTGGTAGTCAAGGGAGCTCGTCAGTAGAATCACATAACTGGAACCTGTATTGTCATTGGTAGTAAATGTTTTAGAATCAGATTGCATTTCTTTAGAATATACTCGTTTAATAGAGATTTGAATTTATTATTGAAGCGACGGAAATGAGACTGATGTTCTATGTATCCTTTTTAGGGAGGTCAAAATTAGAGAATTGTTTGACATTATTCGAGGGTTGCACAAAGGCTTATTTTAAATGTCACGAAGCGAATTACATGGAATTGATTATTTTTGTGTTGTGTGCTACTTTGTGTAGATTGTAGTATTTAACGTTAGCATTCTCCAAGCCAGTTATTAATAAATTGTTAGTGTTAATATATGCTTTTTGTGTGTCGTCATGAAATAAATAAAATCGTGCTGGAAACAACAAATGTATCACGTTTCCAGCAACAACTAAGAAAGTGAACTATAAATAAACAAGTCGAATTATGTGATTGGAATAATTACGGACTTTTAGAGAAACCATTCGTCCGGGCAGATAGAATTTGTTGTTAATTAGGATTATGAAAATTATTTCAATTCATTAAATTATTACATTCAGTGAAATCGTATTTGAGAATTACCTCAGCAAGTGACGAAGAACCCATAAACGACCCAAGAGAAAGATCTCATGCCGATTGCTAATAGATAAGGAAGGTATACTTTATGGACCTTAAAGTGTTCATGTAGTGAGATTGATTCAAGGTGCAGTAAAGCCAATGCAGTGAGCTCGCAGTTACGATCAACGGTATTCTGTAAGAAGGAAGTCAGCTCCCGGACGAAACTATATTTACATCGGTCTGTTTCCAGACCAATTTCGCTTTACTGGAGCGAAAGCTGGGTGGATTCGGGATATCTTATTCATAATTAGAAGTAACAGACATGGAAGTAGCGAGAATGATTGCTGGTACAAACATGTGGGAACAATAGCAGGTGGTATCCGGAATGAGGAGATAAAGGCTAAGTTAGGAATGAACTCGATGGTTGAAGCTGTACGCATAAAACGGCTTCCGTGTTTGGGTCATGCGAGGCGAATGGAGGAGGATAGGTTCCCGAGGAGGATAATGGACTCTGTTATGGAATGTAAGGGAAGTGAGGAGAGACCAAAACGATGATGGTTAGACTAAGTTTCTAACGATTTAAAGATAAGAGGTATTGAAACTAAATGAGTCCACAGCACTAGTTGCAAATAGAGGATTGTTGCGACGTTTAGCAAATTCACAGAGGCTTGCCGATTGAACGCTGAAAGGCATAACGGTCTATAATGACGATCTATGTATGTGTCCGACTCGTTGGCTGAACGGTCAGCGTACTGGCCTTCAGTTCAGAGGGTCCTGGGTTCGATACCTGGCGGGGTCGGGGATTTTAACCTTAATTGGTTAATTCCAATGACACGGGGGCTGGGTGTAGGTGTTGTCTTCATCATCATTTCATCGTCATCACTACGCGCAGGTCGCCTACGGGAGTCAAATAGAAAGACCTGCACCTGGCGAGCCAAATCCGTTCTGGGATATCCCGGCACTAAAAGCCATACGACATTTCATCTGTGTATGTATGTATGTATGTATGTATGTATGTATGTTCCTTAGTGGGATGTTTAGGCTACAGAGCGCTGCAGAAGGACGAAGATAAAAATCAAAGTTATAAATTCCAGATCTCACGTTAGTAAAATTCAGCACAACCAATCACGTCATCATCACGCCATGGAAGAAATACCAGAAATGCTTTCCCGAAATGAGGGTAAAACCTACAAGTCTAATTTTTCAGTGCAGAGGAACTTTGATTTTGGGGTTTATTTCACGGTATACTGTACACTACTTGAACCAATTGCATATTCCAGGGTACAGATGTGTTAACCTATTAAAAACAATATTTCGTCATAGCCGGGACAAAACCTCCTATGTGATAATATTTTTGGTGATATACTGACTCGCAGCACATTCATTATGACGAGCGAGAATGCCTTGACAATATTCACACGATATTGCACCTTAGATGACAGAACCTTACCGGCCAAAGTTCTAAGCTAAAATATTTCACATAGGATGTTTTGTCCCGGCAGCGACGATTTATTGTTATAATTTACGGTTTTCAAAATAAGGTTCGAATATTGTAAGTGATACAATAATCTGCAATTATGTCTTACGTTTGTATAAAACAGACGAGTACTACTACTAAAATGTTTTCATTCCTTCCCTGAAGGGCGAGGCGGGCCTCTTATACGGTGACGCCGTCTCTCAGACCGGAAGATTTTTTTTTGGTTTTTTGGTTTTTTGCTAGTTGCTTTACGTCGCACCGACATAGATACGTCTTATGGCGACGATGGGACAGGGAAGGGCTAGGAGTGGGAAGGAAGCTGGCCGTGGCCTTAATTAAGGTACAATCCCAGCATTCGCCTGGTGTGAAAATGGGGAAACCACGGAAAACCATTTTCAGGGGTGCCGACAGTGGGGTTCGAACCTACTATCTCCCGAATACTGGATACTGGCCGCACTTAAGTGACTGCAGCTATCGAGCTCGGTCGGAAGTTTTGTTGCGGTGAAGGAGTTGCTCGATGAGGGTGAGGGGGTTGGCAGCCGTGGCCCATAGTAGGAACTGTCCCAGCATTGGCCTTAGTGCAGCAGAATGATAAACCACGGAAAACCATTCTTAGAACAGCCGACGGTTGGGGCCAGCTATGAGGTCTAGCCCTGTCCCGTCTCCTGAATGCAGAGACGTTGAGCCTCAGTAGATCCGTGGGCACCCTTCCTCTGTTCGGTTGGACGGTCAGAGTACAGAGCTGTTGGACGACGGACCAGCCGTGGCCACTTATAGGCCGAGACCTACTCTGCATCTACCGACCTAAGGGAAATCCTGTACATTATATCAAATAATATTAGTATAATAATAAATAACCAACACAAACACTGTCACTTATCTTCACTGATGTTCCAACCTTACACCACGGAAGACGAAGTTCTGCTGGCTCTAAACCTGCTTAAGTTCAAATGTGAGACAAGATGATACCACAACTTACAGCTCGGATGATATACTATTTCCACTGATATTTCACTTTTCAAAAATTGTTGGTTACAGCCTCATTTTGGAGAGGTCTTCAGATATCAAACGATCAACCAAAGTAAGATCATTAATTTAGTCTTCAGATACTTTCTTATTAATGTCTGGCTCCCTGGCTGAATGGATAGCGTAGTGGTCTTCGGTTCGCATTTTCACGGGCGCCATTCTCTACGGGGCGAATATTTGAGCCACATCTACGTAATTCCACTAACTTGTGGGCTGGGTGTTTGTGTTCGTCTTAGTAAAAAAATGTTTTTAAATAATACAATAGTCTTCACAAAAATACGTAATAATGAACACAATCCTCCACATCACCCTTTCCCACCTCAAAACTTTCTTGAGGATCTTTTCACTTCAATATATTGTTGGGATTAGTACAAGGTCTGGAAATGAATAAATACTTAAGAAAGGTTATTTCTGCCATACGTGATCTGGAAAGGTACAAGCACAATCGCGGCTAGATGTTTATTGAACACATTTGTTTTCATTATTTTACACAAAGTAATCTTCCTGGCCTTCCACCAAATTATCCGTACACTCTGAATCGATTTAGTTTATTTCTACGGCCGGCGAACTTCCTGACTCATTACCAATGTGGAGTAATATATTCACTATTCAGTGCTTCTATGCTGGTTTGTAGTATAATGTGTAGTATTAACCAGACGCGATTAAAATCACCTAACCGGTCGAAAATTGAACCTTGATCCCTCTGACCTTTCAGCCAAAAGAATGATAAAAAGTAAATTTAAACGGTGCGTGACACTACTGTTTATAGAGGGAACACAAAGTATTTACAACAAATTATACTGCTGACAAATTTGAAACATTGTAGGAGGAATGTATATGCAAGAGATTCAGTTAAATGCTCCATATAATTTATTTCTAGCAGGTCATTTCTCAGTATTACGCACGTGTATGGAATGTCTTTTAAACAGGAGAGGCACTGGTAGACATTACACTTACTGTGTGACATTAGGTTCTGATTTTTCATGGACAAGTTCTAGGCCTAGCACGTGATGACCAGGCACAGCAACAGAAACAGTAGAAACACTCTCTGTCAGGGCCGCACAACGATTGCAGCCCGGGTTGACGTAGCAAAGGCGACTCGTTAGTACGCTGGAATTTTCAAAACTAACCCACACGATTGTGTGGGGTCAGCAGGGAAAGAAACAGAATTGACATCTGGAAGGGCATCTATCCTTAAAACTGGGTTTAATCCGCTGTAGGACTGATAAAAAGTAATTGCGGAAAGAATAAAAAATAAGGTATTTTCGAATTGTTAAAACTATCCAGGAGCATATGGACAATTTATCTTCATGAAGACGAGAGTTTGAAGTACCTTATAAACGTTTCATTGCACGTGCAGAGATCGCTAATTTCTCCGAGCTGATTCCGCATCTCGTTACCGATTTAACTGAGGCTTAACTAGATTAAAATAGCTGTAATCTCCTTCTCCAGACAGACCCCTCCCGCTGTCCGGCTGCCGACGATAATCAACAGCCTTTGATGTCGACCGCTAAGGGGTAACTTGCGGACTAATGATGTAAACCAGCGAGACAGACAGCGGGTAAACACTTATCTTTAAGGGAAGTTTCTTCCTTTGAAAGTCATTAAAATTTCTACCCTCTGCTCATTAATTTATATCCACTTGTCTAAACCATAGATGAGTTTGGTGTTAATGTATGAGGAGAGATGAACATGGATATGTTGTTAAGTTCTTTTATGACATTCTCTTGACATTTACAAATTACAATAATTAATGGCGATCCCCATCCCATCCAATATTACTCTTTTGTTTTATTATAAACATATTCTCAATTTGAAAACGTTCCTTGTATGGTTGCTTAATTTATTTTGCTAAAATGTCAAAAAATGTAATAAAATGTACCCGAACCTCCAAGTTTTATGCAATTTTGGGCTACCTCGGTATATCAACGTTCATCCAATTATTCCAAGTTGCCGGGTTACCCTGGGCCGTAGAAGTTGAATTTTGAAGAAAGGCAAACGAGCTTGGGGGTCCATACTATTGTCGTTGTCGTGTCAAAGATCTGTGGTGGCGAACTGTGTCATCCGATAAAATTAACTTAGCCATAGGAACCGTCCAGTTCAGTTCTACTTTCACAGCCAGAGAGCAGCACATAAATCGGTCGGTAAGATGCCTAAATAGTACCAAGTCACAACGTATGAAACACTCTAGGTGTGGCAATAAGATGATTATTATTATTATTATTATTATTATTATTATTATTATTATTATTATTATTATTATTATTATTATTATTATAGTAGTGTCCCGCACACTCGACCTAATGTGGGCTGAAAGGTTGTCGAGTTTGCTATATGTCGAGTTTTATGGAATAAGAGGTGTGTTATTCACAACTCATAATATTTTACTGCAGATTACTCTAATGAAATATCTAGCACTATTCATAACACAGAAAAGTACAACATACCCTAAAATAATTGTTCACTATTAAAAATAAACACATACAAAACTGAAGAAATGACTAGTTTTTGGTAGGAAAAATGTCGTGATGCTTGACTCTCTCGTACTTACTTGGTCTTCGTGCAGCTTCGTTACCTAGGCGACGGAGAAACAAAATGTCCATAGCAGTTTCCTTTATCAGTCTGTAGTCCTTCACTGTGAGTCATTTCTTTAACATTTCCTCTGTCTTCCACCTCTTTGTCTTCTGATTCATCTTAGATTTTATCTTCGTTCTTTTTCACTAGTATACGCGCATAGGAAAATGAATTCAACGAAAATTTTTCTGATGGACAGCATATCAATATGTGGCTGGGAGGCGTGACCAGTCTTAAGGAGAATAATGGGTAGGAGGAGCACTGTCACGTTTTGCGCTTTTGGCACAGCAGCGATGAAATGTCGTTCACAGTAAATTTTGTGGTTCAGTTCATGTCTTCTGTTCAGAAATATCGGAAATGTTTCACTTTTGAAAAGGTTTGTTGCAAGGTGAGAACATGAAGCTGAAGTGGGCAATTTCAACCTTAGGTCTTAGAATTCTAGCCTTCAGATGTCATTTGAAAAGGATTTCAGGAAATTCTTGACATTTTTGAAGCTACACTTGTCTGCCAAATTATTACACTCACAAGGATAATGATGTATTTTATGTTTTTGGAGTATATCGTATATACGGAATGGTTAAAAATTACGCTTCCTTTATTTTTCGTGGTTTTTAAAAAAATTCCTACAAAAAACAATTTGACAATCATCAATTTTTTCACACTGACGTCAGCCACAGTTGCAGTCTCTTGGCACATATAACACAGAAAAGTACAACATACCCTAAAATAATTGTTTACTATTAAAAAGAAACACATACAAAACTGAAGAAATGACTACATTTTCTTGTCGATTTCTTGGATTTTCCAGTCCTCATTTGATCATTATATGAACATATTCTAGTTGCTAAAACTCCTTCTGCCTTAATTCCTTTCTTCTGTGCCATCTACATGTTTTCTATTGGGTTCAAGTCAAGAGAACTTGTTGGCCAGTCTTAAGTATTAAATTTTTCAGATTCTATGCGATAGCTGCATCAGATTTACCTAGTGCCATGGTGCAGCATCAAGTATGATAATATATTTGTTTGAGCTAGAAGTTAGTTACTTAAAACTAACTCGTGTTGTTCTCTCTCCACTTTCCTTGAACAATATACAGACGTCCTTAAAAAATGGAATACCTACCTGAGAGTATATTAATTTGGCAGACCACTGTATTTCTGTTCGATCTTAGGACGTAGTAGCTGATTGATACCATCACTAATTTCCCATCAATAATTATAATGTCCGAATCTCAAACACTGCATGTATCGCTGACTAAACTGGTATCATGGCTATTACCAAGTTAATTTTCAGAAGAACACTATCTCACTGCCATTTGTAATTTAGGCTGCTGTAAGACGTATAGGACAATAATAATATGTTATTGCTTTCTACGTCCCACTAACTAATCTTTGACAGTTTTCGGAGACGCTAAGGTGCCGGAATGTTGTCCCGCAGGAGTTCCTTCACATGTCAGTAAATCTACAGACTCGAGGCTGACGTATTTGAGCACCTTCAAATACCACCGGACTGAGCCAGGATCGAACCTGCCAAGTTGGTGTCAGAAGGCCAGTGCCTCAACCGTCTGAGCCACTCGGCCCGGCGCGTATAGGACACGTGGTTTTTAAGCTCAGATGGATTTATAATCACTGATTTAGAAAGTATGATGTGTACTGGGAGTATTAGTATAACCATTCTGCAAACGTTTGAAGAATCGTCCTTTACAATCTATCATAATTAGAAATAAATGCAGCATCTGGAGAATAGCAATTCTTTCCAAGTTACTACACATAATAATTCAGAATACTGGACAAATATGAGGACATCGCATACCAAATCACTTCACACAATGATCAAATTTGCAGAAGCAAGGTAGGCGAGTGGCATCGTCACCAAATCTCGACACATGTGTATAGGATATTTGAAATGGAACGTCATATTCATGTGATTAATAGCACATAAACCCGAAGTGACCAGATGAGTCGGCCACACCATGTGGATCGTATAGTCCAAAGTTTGCACACGAGAGGTCATGGATTTGAACACCACCTTCTGCAGTTTTCCATGGTTTTTCATTTTCACGCCAGACAAATGCTAGGGCTGTACCTTAACAAAGTCAAGGCCACTGTGTTCCCAGTCCTAACCCTTTTCTGTCTCATCGGCCTACCGTCTTTCCTTAGTGCGACTATAAAGAGATAGCAATAACAGACTCTACGTTTCTATGTCCATGATCAAGGAATCAAGCATCATATACAACTGTTTACTTCCTTTTATAATTCCTTCCTTACCAAGCTCGATAGCTGCAGTCGCTTAAGTGCGGCCAGTATCCAGTAATCGGGAGATCGTGGGTTCGAGCCCCACTGTCGGCAGCCCTGAAGATGGTTTTCCGTGGTTTCCCATTTTCACACCAGGCAAGGGGCTGTACCTTAATTAAGGCCACGGCCGCTTCCTTCCAATTCCTAGGCCTTTCCTATCCCATCGTCGCTGTAAGACATATCTGTGTCGGTGCGACGTAAAGCAAATAGCAAAAAAAAAAAAAAAAAAGTCCTTCCTTCCTTCCTTCCTTCCTTCCTTCTTTCCTTCAGTAAATCACATGTATGAATGGATATTAATAAAGCATGACATGTAAATTTCAGATCAGGTAAATTATTTCAACATCTTCATCTTATAAATAACGTTGTAGGGGGTCCGCTGTCTGTAATTTCGTTTGTTTTGCCAATTTTTCTGATATTTATCCGTTTTAGGTCAACTCAAGACCGACTCGGTGGTTTTTACTTTTCGTGTCTGTTTGTCTGTTTGTTTGTTTGTTCCACCATCACGGCAAAACGGCTGGATAGATTTCAACCAAACTTCATATTTGGAGTATACTCACCCCGAGGAAGGTTTCTATATGCATTTCATTTTAAAATTTTTGATTAGACGGGGGTTTATAGGAAAACCAGAACGGTTTTCCTCCATTTTCTCTTATACTATTGATTTCCTGTAAACTCCGTGGACCGTATGTGAAACGCCTCTTCATTATAAACAACTTTCGTTATGTTCATAATTTTCCTTACAATTCAAATGAAGGAAAAATTTATTATTTTCTGCGGGTATCATAGTCTGCTTGTGTGACCGACAGACCGACAACGAACCTACAGGTTACCATGGCAACGTCTCTGACTGCTTTCCACCAGGGAAGTAACGTATTGCCATTTTCCTACTCCTACCTTTAAATTCATGGTTGTTCCTTGGGTAGAAGGCCAGAGAGGGCGTCAATCGGCCATTCTGCGGGATATTGGCGGAATATCGTTGGAGTTTATAACCGTCCTCGAATAGCTTAAGTAATAACACCATAAGTCATCTTATCTGTTGACCTAAGAATGCCTGCGCCTAAATTTCTCCTCTGTTACCTCTTTCTTATACCCATATCTCACACCAGCATAATTTATTGAGGGGCATTTGAATTTCCAATACATTCACTTGGTATTTACATATTTGTCGCCATCCGCCTGTCCTCAGTTTTAATCCATTTTCTATTAATTTCAACTATCTTTACTGAATTATTTTCTTCCTTAATTACACCGTATGTATGCGAGTGCTAATCCCGAAAGCTTGGCACTCTTTCCTTTGAGGAAATATTCTAAGCTATGCAAATGTATAACTTTCGGCCCCGGAAAATATCGAAATATGGATGCAATTTTAACGACGGTGCACACCTTCGTTTCGGGATAATTGGTGGCTAATCTGTAAGTCTTATCACAAATCAGAAAGCACAATCGCGTTTCATTTTGGAGAAATCTACAACTTTGGTCCTATGACTTTTTATCGTATTTCTATTCCTTATACGTTAAATAGAGCTGTATTTCTCGATTTCAAGTTAATTTTGTACTTTCACAGGTATATGTTAACATTAATTTGGCACACTTATAGGAAAGATAGAATCATGAGATTCGGCACGCACTTTGGCATGACCAGTGGCAATGTGATAGCCAAATTTTATGATTCTATCTGTCACATCAGTATCACAAATATAAAGTAGAATGCGAAAACTGTACAAAATTTCACACCCAATGATTCTAACTCAATCTAACCCATAAATATAGGAGATACGAAAAGATGTCATGGAACCAACCATGTAGAACACTGAAGGAGGCGTCTGATGGTGAGGTCCGTTTGGAGATTTATATCAGAGTTTCAAAGCAGTAACTCTCGAAATAAAGGTCTGCAATTCTAGAGTGTGTCTGTACATTGACTATTTTGCGACATTTCTGTACAGTTATCCGTTTCAGGTGTAATAGTGACCATCTGCATATTTTTAGCTTTGGAGTCTGCTTTTCTGTTTGTCTATAACTTGGAAACTACTGGATATATTTCCACCAAAATTCATATTTAGAATCCACCTGTCCTTGGGTAGGTTTCGTGGTAAATATTGTTTCTAAATCCATGAAATTACTGGGGGGTTTTACGAAAACTAAACCGTGATTTTGCACTTCCACAAAATGTACACAACCAAACTTAATAGAAATCTACCTGTCTTAATGGAAATTAATTTTTAAACCTTTTTTCTCATGTGCATCATTTCGGTAAGAAGATTTATAAGGGAGAGATCATTAACCGGACTTAACTTAAGAACGGGCGCGTGTTGAGAATATTTCTTACAACTTGAAAACTATTGAAGACATTTGAACCAAACTTTATATTTAGCATTCACCTTTCCAAAGGTGGATTTTGAAGTTCAATAACATTTCCTGTTCCTGGAATGGACTGGCGGTTTATAGGGAACCGAAATGGTGAATTTACTCTTCCACAATATATACAGTACATGTCCAACCTGACTGGAAATTGACCAAATTTGTTGGAAATCCATTTCTAAAACTTTCTTCATGTGTATTTTCTCGACAGAAAGATTAATAAGGGAGATATCATGAATGTTCGGTTTTGCAGGGTAAGTCTAGCAGACATAGACCAAAATGTGTTGTACGTGGAGCAGATTCCTTATCTATCTATATAAGTAAAATCCTAAAGCTTGTTGCCTGTACATTGACTATTTTGGCGAAGTGTTCGCACGGCTACGCGTTTAAGGGGTAATAATAACAACCATCTGCATAATTTTTTGGTTTAGTTTCCTGAAAGTCCTAATTTTAACCCTCCTCGCCCAAAACCCACATTGCGGCATAATCTGCCAGACGAACAAGAAAAGAGAAGTTTGGCAAAATTATACGTTTTAGCCTGTAACGGACAGAACATTTCCAAGAGCTTTAAATTTTTCACTTTTTTCCCCGAATAATATCGAAATATGGAGGCAGTTTTAATGATGGTGCAGATCTTCGCGAAGTCCTATCACATAAGGGAAGGCACAATCTCCGTTCAAGTTGGAGTGATCTACAACCTTGGTCTTATGTCTTTTTGTTGTATCTGTATCCCTCTTACGTTTGATTTTTGTCTATTTCTCGATGTTAAGTAAATTTGGACTTTTCACATGCATAATTCATACTTTTAATCACTTATAAGAAAGATAGAATCATCAAACCCTACATGAAAATTGGCCCACCCAGTAGCCATATGTGAGCCAAATTCTATGTATGTAGCTGTCACATAATTATCTGAAAAGTAATGCAATGTGAGATCTTACAAAAATTTTACCCTATTCAACGTTTCTAACTCAGTCTGACCCATGAATAGATCAGATATCATACGACCAGCCATTTAGGCTGCTAAATCTGACGTCTTATGGTTCAATCCTTTGTCGATATGACGAACCGTTTTGTAGCAGTCTATCTGTAAATGGAGCCTTGCAATATTTTAAGCATGCATATACTTTCGTATGTCGATCTATATATATATATTCACATGTCGTCTTGTAGCGATCGATCGATAAACGGTGTGTCTGCTATTGTAATCAGTACTCCCCACACCGACTTTGACTGGCAGTAGGAATGGGGTCCTTCTCCAACATCTGTGTAACTGGCATTAGTAAGAAAAGCCTACCATTGTAGTGAATAATTCACTTCTCGATTTGACTTGCAGAAGGCAAGGGAGCATGCATTGTTGTTTAAAAGTCCCCTACCTGATTGTGTTTGGCTGTAGGCAAGGGTGCCCGGCCTTATAAACAAATGTATCCATCTAAAATGTGACTGGTATTAGGCATAGTGGCCGGCTATTTTGATGGAAGCTTACCAACTTGGTGTGACTGGTAGTAAGCTGGCTGGCTGTAGGAAATGGGGCCTGTCGTTATAATTAAAACTGCACAATTCAATTTCGACTGGTAGTAGGGAAGTTGCCAAACATTCTAATGAAAACTGCAATCGGTCTGGAAGTAGGAAAGGGGGCCTGCCATTGTAACGAAAACTCCCGAATCGATTGTGACGGCGCAGTAGGGGATGGGGCCTGCAATTATAATGAAAACTTCCCAACTCGATTGTGAATGGCAGTAGGCAAGTGAGCCTGCCGTTATCATCACAAATCCGTAACAAGCACTTTACATTGGAAACACCGTATTGGGAACCTCCCCATGCTGTTTATCGGATAACGCCAAGAGACATGCCATTTTAAAACAATCTTATTTATTGTATGTACAGTATTTACTTCGATATTCGAATACAATGAAGAATACCGTAGCGAAGCACGGGTACACTTGCTAGTTTATAACTATTTTTGACCTTGATTTTTCAGAAATTATATAGTTCACAAGCAAATGAACCCGTGCTTCGCTACGGTATTTTACAGTATATTGTATACGTATTTCGAAATAAATTACTGTACATGCAGTGAATAAGATTTCTTAAATAGAATGTCTCTTAGCAGGGGGAGATTCCATTGCGTTGTTTCCAATGCAAAATGCGAGTTGCGGAGTTGTGATGAAAATTTACCTACTGCCATTCACAATCGAGTAGGTAAGCTTTCATTATAATGGGAGGCCCCATTACCTACTGCACCGGGCGAGTTGGCCATGCGGTTAGGGGCGCGCGGCTGTGAGTTTGCATCCGGGAGATAGTGGGTTCGAATACCACTGTCGGCAGCCATGAAGATGGTTTTCCGCGGTTTCCCATTTTCACACCAAGCAAATGCTGAGGCTATACCTTAATTAAGGAAACGGCTGCTTCCTTCGAACTCCTAGCGGTTTCCTATCCCATCGTCGCCATAGGACCTATCTGTGTCTGCGCGACGTAAAGCCACTAGCAAAACAAAAAAAATTACCTACTGCACGGTCACAATCGATTTGGGGAGTTTCATTACATTGGCACGCTCACGTTCCTACTTCCAGATATATTACTGTTGAGGAGTTTTTATTATAATTGCAGGCACCTTCCCTAATGCCAGTCAAAATTGTGTTGTGCTATTATCGTTATAATGAGAGGCCCCTTTCCTTAATGGCAGTCACATCGAAAATATGAGTTTCATTTTTATAGCAAGGCCACTATGCCTAATGCCAGTCATATTTTAGATGGGTATATTTGTTTGCAATGTCAGGCACACTTGCCTACTCACAAACACAATCGGTTAGGGGAGTTTTGAACAAAATTGCATGTTCCCTTAACTTCTGCGAGTCAAATCTAGAAGGGAATTATTAATTACAATGGTAGTCCCTCCTTACTAATGCTAGTTACAAAGGAGTTGGAGGAAGATGCCGATGATGTAAAAAATTGAGTTAGAAACGTTGAATATGGTGAAATTAGTGTAAGGTTTTCTCACAGATAGGTCTTATGGCGACGATGGGACAGGAAAGGGGTAGGAGTGGGAAGGAAGCGGCCGTGGTCTTAATTAACGTACAGCCGCAGCATTTGCTTGGTGTGAAAATGGGAAACCACGGAAAACCATTTTCAGGGCTACCGACAGTGGGGTTCGAACCTACTATCTCCCGAATACTGGATACTGGCCGCACTTAAGCGACTGCAGCTATCGAGCTCGGTGTATATATTGTGGGAGAGTAAAAGCACTGCTTCGGTTCCTTATAAAGCCCTTGTCCATTCCAGGAAATTGACTAAATATGAGGTTTGGTTGAAATATTTCCAGTGATTTTCAAGTTATACGAAATACGCTTTACACGCATCCGCTCTTGAGTTATGTCCGGTGGGTCTTGTACCAAAAAATGGTCCGTTAATGATATCTCCCATATTAACCGTCGTATCGAAATGACGCACGCGAGAAAAAAATGGTTTAGAAATTGATTTCCATTAAGGCAGATATATTTTCATTAAGTTTGATTATATATATTTTGTGGGAGTGCAAAATCACGGTTTCAGTTACCTATAAACCCCCCGTCATTTCAGAGATTTAGAAACAATATTGGCCCTAAAACCTACCCAAGTACAGGTGGAATCTAATTATGAAGTTTGGTAGAAATATTTCCAGTAGTTTTCAAGTTATGGACAAACAGACAAAGAGACAAACAAACAAACGAACGAACAAACAAACAAACAAACAAACAAACAAACAGGCAGACACCGAATTAAAAAAATATGCAGATGGTCATTATTACTGTGACCGTACCGGCATAATTAGTATTTATTTCAAGTGATATGCTTGGTAAGGAAGCTGGCAGCAAGCTTTCTTTGTGTGGATGCTGGGGGTATCGTCAGGTTGTGCAATACGAAGCCCGCCAGAGAGGCGCCTTCACCCGCCCACTGGGTGGCTTAAAGAATCCCCGAATTAGGCACACGTCATAGAAGAAGCAGGAGAAGAACACTATTTAGCGACTCCATATTGGAAAACATCTGCCAGCGTACAGCGATGCCAAAGCGATCGGGCAAAATTTAATGCATTTTCGGCATAAATAAGGCTTAATTAACAAAACTGCACCTGTTAGAGGAGTGTGCTGAATTTTGGTGGAATTATAAAGTCAAGAGTTCTGATAGAAAATACTCTCCAAGCGAAAGGCGTTGGTAAACAAGTTATATAAGACCCATAGCGTACGGACGCGATGGCTGAAACCAGATGCCTTTGGGGATTCCCTATTTCCCCTCCAAGCTGATTAATTAATTACTGCAGATCCGCCGAACATATTCAACTCCGCATATCATAGCGTACTTGTGCATAACCAAATCACACAGTCTAGCGTATTGCTAATTTCGACAGGCTGGTTTATCCAGGAAAGGCCAGAATCAGAGTGGGGGTAGGACACGCTAGCCATCCCTATTCCCGGTTTGGCTATAAGTTGTTGCAGTTTCTCGGGGGAGTGAGTAGTCGAGAACGAGCTTCAGAAGGTGCGGTCCGCGAGCGAGGTCCACCTCTTCTTTGTTTGAATAACTGACACAAAGAAACGGGAGTGAAGTTTTAAAAGTGTTTTCCAGTGTGCAGTGATAGTAGAAAATGTAACTATATGACAGAGGTATTTGTGCGACATCCGATCGCGAAGTAAACTCTGAATATTTGTCATTATGTCTTAGGTAGTGACTGTAAAAGGCTAATGTCTGTAGCAGTAAGAGAGCTCAGCTTTCGAGGAGTCTAACTTTGGGATTTGGTAAACTTTGTTTCAAAGAAAATCAGATCGTGTGAAGAAATACTATCAGTTTAAATCCATGTAACATTGAGAGCAGGATTTCCGGAACAGATTATAACACCAAGTAAAGGGGAATGATAAGTACAGGATCTGATTTAATCGAAATAAGAAAGTAAGAAGGACGGTTGATATAAGTCACGGACGTAGGAGGCGATAGACTTGGGAAGGAGGAGACCATGAATTTACAACTCGCCTAATTTAACTAAATAGACTAGCTGAGATATCCATAATAATTAGCATCACGTAACTTGCATCGGTCTAGAACGATAGAGGGGAAGTTGGATGGTGTCGAGTGATCAACAAGTGTGCAAGATTGTGTAAATATAAATGCAGTGATTTGTTTACCAGGAAGATGGATTACTCCAGCAAAGTCATCACACTCCTAGAACCAAGGACTGCACGAGCCAGCGACATGGAGTGAGCACCGATGGCAGGCTCCTGAAAACTTCGGACGGGGGCCAGAAAAACATCATAAACTGTTGAGTATTGAGCTAATTTCTTCCAATGTTAGTATTTCCCCTTGTAAATAAAGTTACTGTAAAGATAGGGTTAATGATGAGGTAATTGATAGGTTAATTACCTGGAGTGGTCGGATGACCTTTGTTTAATTTGTTTTTTGTAAGTAGATATGGGAAGGAAGTGAACCAGGAAGGATGTATAGAGTTTGGGACCCCTTTTAGAAGCTGCATGTGCACGCTATATTATATATTTTGTCATGAGTGCTGAGAAAGATTTGAGGGGGGGAAAATGAATAGAAATTTGGCCAGGTTAATGCCATAATTTCATCTGCGTGACTGCATAATACGAGCAGGGATTAGTAGGTGTCAGTATCATTAACATGTGCCTATACAGAAGTTAATGTGGGATAGTGACAGCACTCAAGTCATAAAAGTAGAGACTGTAGTTAGTTTTTGCATGCTAGTGTATAAGTTTGGCTGTAACTGAAGACGTTCGAGAAAATACGTGCGGAGGTTCAAACCTGGCCCACCCTACACATTAGCTAGGCTAATAAAGTAGAGATTTTCTAGTTGAGTTTGATCATGTCTGAATATTATTATTATTATTATTATTATTATTATTATTATTATTATTATTATTATTATTTTCTTAATGTAACTTGATCAGTGTTTTATACCGATACATTTCAAGCAACAGGTTAGTGGATTATTATTATTATTATTATTATTATTATTATTATTATTATTATTATTATTATTATTATTATTATTATTATATGTATTTTCTTAAAGTAATGTGATCGGTGATTTTTTATAGACCGATATATCTCGAGTAGTAGGGTAGTATATGACAGGTACACAATCTCGCCTCAAGGGGGAGAGATTAGGGGACATTGTTCTTTGGGTTAAAGGCTGACGTAACTGTGGTAAAAACGTACGACGGAAGAAATGTATGGTTGAACCCCAGACTCCTGGAGAGTTGACGGGATTTTTGGTATAAGATAGCGGCTTAATTTGAGAAATGATTCAAGGACATAATGATAGTATGAGCTGGTTCGAGCAGGTGTACCCTGCATTAGCTCGATTATATGATTGTGATGACTCGGTGGCTGCCGATATTGAGTGCGTTAAATGGTCTCTCGCCGCTGTGCGAAGGGAAGATTTATGGCCCCAGAATGGGAAGGTCCTTGTGAGAGGGCAGCTGAGGGAAGTCGCTTGGCCGAGAAGTGTTCTTTTTAAGACGGTGCAGTCTTCTGTGAGAATAAAGACAGAATATTTACGTAATTACCACACACGATCCACCAGCCATAATCTAAAGGCAATGTAGGAATTTATGACTGTTCTTGACATGATTAGGTTAATTAGGGTTTTTATTTCAGTGTCCCTGATGGAGACGACCAGAGTCTCAGGTTCGAACCTCAATAGAGCACAGAAGGGACCGATAGCTCGCTCAAGTAGCGGGTGCTGCGAGATGAAATACAGCCATTTATACTTTGTGTTGGTGTATAATATGTGTTTCTTTTTCAGAGTGTGATCTTGTTTTGTGTTATGTACTGTTCTGCGCGAATTTAGACTTCGTGAATTTTTCACTGGTAGTTGTTGGAAGTGACGGGTTCGTTGTCGAGCCTGTGTTCGTGTGATTTTTATTTCATTTGTCTTCCAATTGGTGGAGACGCGCAATATTATTTCCTTTTCCATGGTTTACGTAAACATATGATTATTTCTGCAGTATATGTTTTTATTCACGTATAGATATTTGGTGGCGGTAGATATAAGATAAAATGACCACTCCGGGGTAGTTGAATTAGTGTAAGTAAATGTTTAACTTCATGACATGGGATTCGGTCCCAGGGAATACTGATATTTGGAGGAAAATGGTTCGAATTGTAACTGTAAATAGGTAATCTGTGTTATATTTTGTTTGTGTAACACTCAACAGTTTTTGATATCCAGCGGGAGATAGACAGACAAAACAAATGGTATGGACGTAGTATGTCAACGAGATTGGACATCCCTCGGGGATGTATATTTTTCTGTGTATGTCAAATCAGGTATCCATCAGCTTGTTAGTTCGGATGGAAGTATTCTTGCATTTGAAGTATCCTTAGGAACTGTGGTCATCCACATAAATATTCTTATGGAATGTGGATGAAGTTTAGCTGATGAATGGTAGCACGGATTTTACCGTTGCTAAATATTTGTATTCAACTTGTCAATTTATATTAATTTTCCAAGGATGTCATAGTGTATGTGTATATTTCAACGAGCGCCTTAGTAAATTTGGAAAACTTATTTGTGCTTATTCTTTGCCGAAAAACAAGCATCCAAAATCCTCTTCCGTTCATTGTAGGCCTTTAAGGTAGTTTATGTTTTATAGCCTTTATTTGCCGCGAACGTTCTTCGGCCCTGAGGAGTCCGTGTTCAGACCTCAGGAACGGGAGAGTAGCTCTGATCTAGCTGAGTCGAATGGTCGATAACTCTTCATGTGAGTGGATTAAGTATACAATCCCAATGAGGAGAAATCGGCACAGACCAAAAAGATCCCTTGACTATCGACTTCCGTGGAGCATGGTCCCATGTGTTCGTGACCCGAAAGGGTTGGTTTGTTGTCACATGGTCCCATGAGTCATGGGTGACGGTGGGAAAGGTTCCATTACACATGAATCGGATAACATTACCTATATTTCGCCAATATAGTCAATGTACAGATTTTATTTATATAGATAAAAGATTCGCAAGGGCACGTTTGTAAATGCAGACCTTCATTTGGAGATTTACTGCTCCTAAACGGTACATTAAACAACAAACGGATTTGCACTATCAGACGCCCCTTTTATCGTTATACATGTCCGGTCTTGAAAAATTTTCTCATATCTCCCGTATTTATGGATTCGATTGAGTTACGATGTTTGAATGGGGTGAAATTTGGTTACTTTTTTAACATTTTACATTATTTTTCACATACTTATGTGGAAGCTAGAATCATTAAATTTGGTTCGGATGTAGCCATTGGTCGTGTCAATGTGAGTGCCAAATTTGATGACTCTGTCTTTCTTATAAAGGTGTCAAACTTTGTAATATACGTGTAAAAGGCAACAATCTAGAAATACAGCCAAATCGAAGGTGTAAGGAAGGGAGAGACGACAAAACGTCATAGGATCAAAGTTGTAAATCACTCCAAATCGAGCCGAGATCGCGCCATCCGTTTTGTGATAGGACTTACCGTTTAGCCACGAAATACCTCGAAACGGAGGTCTGCACCGTCATTAAAATTGCTTCCATATTTCGGTATACTAAGGGGATTTTTTAAAATGATATTTGTTCATGGCGTCGACCTCTGCAGATCATTTGCCACTACTTTCACCATATGACAGAAGTGTGCAAGTGTAGAGTGTTGAATGAGAGGAAAGGTACTTTAAGGACCACACAAACACCCAGTCCCCATTTACAATTAAAACCCCTGACCCGGCCGGGATTCAAACCGGGGTCCGCCGGGTGACAGGAGAACGCGTTTCCCCCTACACCGCGGGGCCTGGCTTCTTCGGGAATAGAAAGTAAAAACGTTAAAATATCTTTGAATTTTTCCGTGGGTTACAGCCGAATTTCGATTTTCTAGCGCGTCTGGCACAATTTGCTTCAATCTTAATTTTGGGCGAGGGGGATAAAATTTGGTCTTTCAGGAAAATGTGGCTAAAAATATGCGGATATTCAGTATTACCCCTTAGCGGATAGCTGTACGAAAATATCGCCAAAATAGTCAATGCACAGACACACGTTAGTTACGATTTTAGTTATATAGATAAAAAATCTGCTCCACGAACATCTTTTGGGCTATGTCCGCTGGACTTAGCCTGCAACACCAACCGCTCATGATATCTCCCTTATTATCCCTCCTGTCGAAAAAGTGCACATGAAGAAAAAAGGTTTTAGAAATGGATTTCCATCAAGGTTGGTCGATTTCCAGTCAGGTTGGTCTTGCATATATTGTGGGAGAGTACTGTTTGGGTACCCTATAAACCCCCAGTCCGTTCCGGGAATTTGAGATGGTATGAACCTTAAAACCTTCCCTAGGATAGGTGGATGCTTAATATAAAATTTGGCTGAAATATTTTCAGTAATTTTCAAGTTATAAATAATCGTCTTTACACGCACCCGCTCTTGAGTTAAGTCCGGTGGGACTTGTACCGAAAAACGGTCTGTTAATGATATCCCCCTTATTAATCGTCGTATAGAAATGATGCACGTGAGAAAAAAAGGTTTAGAAATTGATTTCCATTAAGGCAGGTAGATTTCCATTTCGGTTGTGTATATTTTGTAGGAGTGCAAAATAACGATTTCGTCTTCGTTTAAACACCTGTCAATTCAGTGATTTAGAGACAATATTGGCTCTAAAACATACCTAAGGACAGGTGGATTCTAAATATGTAGTTTGGTAGAAATATACCCAGTAGTTTTCAAGTTATAGACAAATAGTCAAACACAAAAACAGACAAACAGACAAACCGACAAACAGACACTTGAGCTAAAAAAATATGCAGATGGTCATTATTACAACTGAAACGGATAACTGTAGGGAAATTTCGCCAAAATAGTCAATGTACAGACACACGGTTGTTAAGATTTTATTTATATAGATTCCGAAATCCGAACTAGAGGGATATATCAATTTCGATGTCTGTGATACTGTGTACGGGATTCAAACTGTACCCACAATGATGAGAAGCTAGTAGTGATATCTATGAGACTGACTTCAAATTCATTCAAAGGAACTTTAAGAACTTCTTGAAATGTTTTGGATACAATACCTGAGACGTTGTAAGACTCGTCCGGTAGTTCATCTAAATCGAGCTTGTTTACTGTAACATCTTTCATTTATCTTCCATGGTATTCTTCCCATTTATATACGATTGGCAATAAACTGGATGAAGCCCAGTTTCACGGCCGGATGTCCTACCAGACACCAAACCTGTGTTAAAGGATGAGTTGACTCTTGAGTGTTTTTGAGTTCCCGAGCTAGAGAAATTAACCAGACAGGTTCATAATCCGCGGCCCGGCCTAGAATCGAAGGCCACTATGCTGACCACTCGGCCAAGCAGCTGGACACGCTAAACACTGAAATCAAAGCTTAGAAGTTAACTTGGCTGAATGGTCAGCGTTGAGACCTTCTGTTCACAGGGTCCCGGGTTCGATTCCCGACTGGGTCAGGGATTTTAATCGCGTCTGATGAATTCTTTTGGCTCAAGTATTGGGTTGTCTGTGTTTGTCCTAACACTTTCCTTTTCATATTTAGAAAACACACTACACTACCAACCACCATAGAAAATCGCAATAGTGTATACATCCCTCCATATAGGGTTGGCGTCAGGAAGGGCAAACGGCCGCAAAACAGGGTCAAATCCCTATGTGCAATACAGTTCGTACCCGTGACCCCATAAGTGTGGGAAAAGCAGTAATAGTAGTAGAAGAAGAAGAAGAAGAAGTAGAAGTAGAAGAAGAAGAAGAAGAAAAAGAAGGAGAAGAAAAAGAACTTCTGATCACAAAAGCAGTCGGACATGTGTATTCAAAGGTCTATTTTGTATTTATATTGAGTCTTCAGTCAAAGGCTAGTTGAATACTCAAGAGCCATCAACAGCGATACTCAAAAGGTGTACTAGGGATACGAGGGGCGAAGTAATTTATTATTAAAGCATTGTTGTGAAAGTTAAAATTTTCACCAATTATATTGTTCATACTTTTTGAATATTAATAACAAGTAACTTAATGCAGTAAATCAATGGTTTGAACTAATAACAGAACTTAATGTCCGCCTCTGTGGTGTAATGGTTAGTGTGATTACCTGCTACCCTCGGAGGCCCGGGTTCGATTCCCGGCTCTGCCACGAAAATTTGAAAAGTGGTACGAGGGCTGGAACGGGGTCCACTCAGCCTTGGGAGGTCAACTGAGTAGAGATGGGTTCGATTCCCACCTCAGCCATCCTGGAAGTGGTTTTCCGTGGTTTCCCACTTCTCCTCCAGACAAATGCCGAGATGGTACCTAACTTAAGGCCACGGCCATTTCCTTCCCTCTTCCTTGTCTATCCCTTCTAATCTTCCCATCCCCAACCAAGGCTCCTGTTCATCATAGCAGGTGAGGCCACCTGGGCGACGTACTGGTCATCCTCCCCAGTTGTATCCCCGACCCAGAGTCTGAAGCTCCAGGACACTGCCCTTGAGGCGGTAGAGGTGGGATCCCTCACTGTGTCCAAGGGAAAAGCCAACCCTGGAGGGTAAGCAGGTTAAGAAAGTCATCATCATCATCATCATCTGTTTACCCTCCAGGGTCGGTTTTTCCCTCGGACGTAGCGAGGGATCCCACCTCTACCGCCTCATGGGCAGTGTCCTGGAGCTTCAGACTCTTGGTCGGGGGATACAACTGGGGAGTATGACCAGTACCTCGCCCAGGCGGCCTCACCTGCTATGCTGAACAGGGGCCTTGTGGAGGGATGGGAAGATTGGAAGGGATAGGCAAGGAAGAGGGAAGGAAGCGGCCGTGGCCTTAAGTTAGGTACCATCCCGGCATTCGCCTGGAGGTGAAGTGGGAAACCACGGAAAACCACTTCGAGGATGGCTGAGGTGGGAATCGAACCCACCTCTACTCAGTTGACCTCCCGAGGCTGAGTGGACCCCGTTCCAGCCCTCGTACCACTTTTCAAATTTTCGTGGCAGAGCCGGGAATCGAACCCGGACCTCCGGGGGTGGCAGCTAATCACGCTAACCACTACACCACAGAGGCGGACAGGTTAAGAAAGTATAGAACTTAATTGCAAAAGAAAGAGGTAGAAGAAGGAGAAATAACATTAGTATTAGATACATTCAGTGATATCAAGACGTCATTTATCTTGCGTTACTAAGTCTGTAACACTCTATCGCAGGATGGTTTTACGACGTGCTAAAAATATCTATGTCAAGATGGTGCACTTGATTACATTGAGTCATAATTTAAATATTTCCTGTGTATATCTGTGTTGGTTTTTGGTATGAGAAATATATTCCGGAATCTATTGGAAGTTACTTTATGAACATACTAGCTGATGTACCCGTACTTCGCTACGGAATTCTACATTGTACACAGAATTCTAGGTTAGGGAGTGTACACATTGTGAGTTGTATTAAATTCCATAGCTCTTAACCTTACCCTAGAAACGCGACGGGGAAGTCACCAAAAGTCTTTTCTTATGTGAAGACTGGATTCGGGAATTTTAATTGTAAGGGTAGGCCCTCCTTCCTACCATCAGTCACAAACAAGTTGGTGAGCGTCCATTATAATGGTAGATACTCACTCTTAACCTGCATTTTTACATCCTCAGAATACCGGGTGAGTTGGCCGTGCGGTTAGGGGCGCGCGGCTCTGAGCTTGCATCCGAGAGATAGTGGGTTCGAAACCTACTGCCGGCATCCCTGAAGATGGTTTTCGGTGGTTTCCCATTTTTACACCAGGCAAATGCTGGGCTGTATATTAATTAAGTCCACGCCAGCTTCCTTCCAGCCCCCAGGCCTTTCCTGTCCCATCGTCGCCATAAGACCTATCTGTGTCGGTGCGACGTAAAGCCACTAGCAAGAAAAAAAATACATTCTCAGAAAGACTGTCTTAGTGGTTTCCCAAATGAAATCAGCGGAGGTCATTACAATGAGCCAGTAGGACTGTCGTGATTAGAAGCAATGCTATGATATGAAATACTCTATCAAATAAAAAAAAAACACATTTTCTGACTTTAACGAACAGTACTAAACTGCCTATCTAAGAGTCCAAACCAAAGTTCCGGGGCTGGAATGACCAGGCCGCAGACAGCCGTGAACCATGAACACTCTTTAATTTCGGAGGTGGGGTGGGGTGGCGTGGAGAGCGAATATTGTAGAGTCCCAGGGCAAAATCTACGCCATTTTACTCAGGAGTACCGGATGAGAAGGAAAACCTTAATTCACTACACTGGCAGGGGAAGATACTATCTGATTTGGACTCAAATTTTTCCTCCAAGCCAGAGGAGAAACCCCCTCTTCGCTGCTGATTTGGAATAAAATGAAAGTAGAATTTAATAAAAGTGAAGCGGAAGAAGCCTTTCTTAAGAAACAACTCTTTTCATTGTAGAATTGTGAGTTAATTTGTGAATTGTGGTGCTATAATTTGGAATAAGCCTAAATTATAATTTTAGACCAGGTCATAAGTGGGCCTCTGCCATTATTCCGTTAAGTGTGCACACTGATTATTCCAATCAGAACGTCAGAGCAGTGATCGAATATCTGAAATCTATGATGAATCTGCGAATTATGTACCAGCAGTACCAGAAAATGTACCAACCTGAGGAATTGCATGCTAAAGAAGTAAGTTATCTAACTCCCCATCTATTTCCCCCCAATATTCAGGCAGGATCTTATACTCGGTATGCAGCATTAATTCCATCTATCGGAGATGAGTGGCAGCATAAGAGACAAAGCACGGTCGACTTGATGCTTCGCTCTAGCTGGACAAAGTATATCACAACAAACAAAGGTCAATGTAATGTTATTGTTGATCAATTTTATGAGCTTTCGATATTGTATTGTTTCACATTTAGTTTTCTTCCGACTCTGAAAAACCACTCTTATCATAGTCGGTACGGTAAAACTGAATAAAACATACATGATCGGAAATTGTAGTCTATAACTTTTGTTATGTAGTACTTTCGATAACACCAATGAGATAGGTATTTAGAAATTAAATGTTAGGTGCCTTCTCGTAAATTTCCATTTTCCAGAGTAAATAAAATTGCTATAGCGACAGCGGTGCTTATAGCTTAGACTGTAGCTTCTTATTCACCGACTCTATAATTATATCGATTTTCATTAAATTCCGTGTACCCATTTTCTCGTGGTTCGGCGTTGACATGGACTTTGTAACAAACATACAAATTTATGAATATCTCTGTTATCACATCCGGCGCAGTAAAAATGTATAAGACATAAATGATCAGAAATTTAATTCCATACAACTTTAATTACGTGGTATTTATTGATAGGACCACTAATAACATAAATATTTGAGAAGTAATTTTAGGCCTTCCGCTAAACTACAATTTCATTCAGCGTGAATAAAATTATTTATAGCATAGATTGCAGTGGCTCATTCCGCGACTTAACATACCGATTTTCATTAAATTCTCTTCAGGCGTTTCCTCGTGATGCGTGTACATACAGTCAAACAGACAGTTTTTTTGCTTGTGGCTTTACGTCGCACCGACACAGATAGGTCTTATGGCGACGATGGGATAGAAAAGGCCTAGGAGTTTGAAGGAATCGGCCGTGGCCTTAATTAAGTTACAGTCCCAGCAGTTTCGTGGTCTAAAATTGGAAAACGACGGAAAATAATCTTCAGGAATGCCGACAGTGTGGTTCGAACGGCTATCTCCCGAATGCAATCTAACAGCTGCGCACCTCTAACCACACGGCCAACTCGCTAGGTAATATACATGTTAATACCTTCTCTGATTTTACTAACGTTAGTTTTGTTCTTTGTGAAGGAAATGCATATCCTGACAATTTCCTTTGTGTGACAGTTCGCTGGCATCAAAAGCTTTCAGTGCGATTCGTTGTAGGGATAATAACCATAATGAACATTTATAAACATATCGCAGAAATATTCTTTGGACTTTCTCAGTAAGTTCGACATACTCCACGGTGTACGGGTTACGAATAATCTTGTCTTGATCCTACAACAGCATTATAAAATATTATCAAGATCCCATGAGAAAACCTTAGGAAATTTCTGATAACGAACCCCATATATATGTGAGCTTAACTGAAAATATTTTCTACATCAATTTAAAATTTTAGGCCGTAGGTAAATTTAAATCCTAGAACACATACCACTAAACACGCTTAGTGGTTTGTCCTGGATTTCGTACTGATAGTTGATGCTAGATATTCGTCGAGTGATTTCACTGTTTTGTATTTATTAATGCTGAAAAGTAAGTTATTGTGTTTGGTACACTTATTTAGTTATAGCCTGCACGTATTTACTTTCTCGAGAAGGTCCTTCAAAAACAATAATAATAATGGCCCCAAATTTGATCCTTGTGAAACTCCGGAATGAGTGGTGAACTTATGTGATAGGTGCATTCTATACCTTGCGACTTGATTTCTATTACTGACATAAGTTGCCAGTAGTTTCAGTAGTAATTTCGAAAAAAAATGCATTGATAACTTAATTTTGAAAACATCGTTATCCACTTTATCGAATGCCTTTTAAATCTGCAACATCAATGTGCTCTTTCTTGTCAAGTTCGATGGATACCGATTGCGTAAAATTAATCAGGTTGGTTACCGTAGACCTATTTGGCATATTTCCTCCCTTAATCAGAAGTCATTAATATATGTAAGTTCTACTAACTACTTTTAAGATTTTTGGAAACGAGAAGATACCTATATGTATCCTTCAGGAGTTCCTTCACGTGCTGAAAATTTACTGACATGAGACTAGCTTATTTGAGCACCTTGAAATACCACGGGTCTGAGCCTGGATCGAAGCCGCGATCTTGAGCTCCAAAAGCCAGCGCTTCTACCGTCTGTGCTACAAACTTAGCCAGAAGGCACTATTACATGTCAGTCTGCAAACCCACTGAAATGCACGAGTTAATATTGACTGGATAGGAAATACAAATGAGAGAATCCTGGAAAAAGTTAGCGATGCACTACAGTCTCAGCTGGGGCTTCATGGTTTCCACTTCGTGTCTCACAATATGTGACCATTGAGAGTAAGAAAGCGCGCCTCACTTATCTGAAATAATTTTCCAACGAAGGTAGCTCAGCGTTAAATAATACAAGATGTGGCTGGGAGCCAGCAGGATTGAGGGAAACAGATATCAACGGTGGGGTAGGACCACTTTCCAAGATATTGACTCAAGAGAAGTTTCCTTCACCTAGGCTGATTAATTTGCCGGGTTGTTTGTACAGGTACACAAACTGTGGTAGCGCTTACCTTATGTCATCACTCTCCTTAAATATGCTTTAAATTGCATCTGAGGGGAGATACACCGTGTTCTGAACGGGAGGGCAGTTACGGATTTATTTCCTTTGCAAATGAACTCAACCCTTTTAGAGCTTTGCCTCCTTCAAATAACGATTTCAACACTTCTTCAGTTTGGAATTTACACGCTTATCATGGGATAAAAGTAGTTTTCTCCAAAAAATTCGTTTCCAGTTGTTATGGTCGTCGGAGAAAATCGATAAATGTCGTCAATTATATTCTGTCATCTGTAAATCGATGCTTAAACCATCTGAATCGTGTGTCACGATACAGGGTCCCTATTTTGAGCAAAAAATGAAATGGCGTATGGCTTTTTGTGCCGGGAGTGTCCGAGGACATGTTCGACTCGCCAGGTGCAGATCTTTTGACTTGAAGGCCGTAGGCGACCTGCTTGTCGTGATGAGGATGAAATGGTGATGAAGACACATACATACAGTCTCCGTCTCAGCGAAATTAACCGATGATGGTTAAAATTCCTGAACCTGCCAGGAACAAACCTGGGACGGCTGTGACCAAAGGCCAGCACGTTAACCATTTAGCCACGGATCCGGACCCTATTTTGAGCAACTTTCGTAAATAAGTTAGCAATCTAATGTGGTTTGCATTTTTTAAAGAAAGTGGCATTCGAATTTAAAGAGATCGATTTGGGATGTTTTATGGCTATTAATTCTAATGCTCACCTAAATGCAGATACATTTTCTGATCTTGGAAATAAGGAATCTAGACATGCCTTACATTCTAAAATTTATAAAAACAAAGAGATCTGTGGTACTACACCCCTGATGAGCCTTTTGTTGCCAAGTGACCACTGTTCAGTTCGAAGAACTGTAGATTACGAGGTGACACGTGGTCAGTGTGTTTGAATTTTTTGGTCATTATTCTTGGATTTCTAGGCTAGAGCCGCTATCTCACCGTAAGACAGGTCCTAAATTGTTTCTATACAGGCTGATCTAATCTGAATCAACCTTCAGATCCGGGTAAAAATCCCTGAACTGGTCCCGAAATAAATCGAAGCTTTCGATTACGAGTGAGGCATGCTAACCCTAGACCTTGGGCTGGTATTCGACAAATAATTAAATAAAATTATTTATATATTCTGTAGATAACTAAACACTGATTTGAATATTTTTGAAGGCATACTACTATTACTACTTCTACTAGTACCACCATTATTACCACTACAACTACTACTACTACTACTACTACTACTACTACTACTACTACTACTACTAATGATAATAATAATAATGATAATTAACATGAGAAGCAAAGCAAATCATCTTCAAAGAGCCCATGCAGGTTGATAGGTTAGTGGGAACTAAAAGGCTCCTGTTTGCGTTACTTCAACACTCAGCGAGGGTCAACTTTTTCCCGAGAAATTAACTTGGTACTCATTTCTGTTGTAGACTGAGCTAACCCCAAGGTGGCTACTGTATTTCTCTAGAAGATGATTAATAATTGGAGTTACCTAGCTTGATGGGACATGTATACAAATTCCCGTGGGGAAGTTGTAAAGTTTTGAAACGAAACTTCCTTTCTCGGGGGGGCACATGGCCCAGATGTTAGACGTACACCCCCTCTTCAATTTTATGTGAGAGAACATTATTGTAGTATAATAGCCTGTATTTTTGGTCTTCCATGTGTCAATCATTTTTGTGCTAATTGTGTGTCTTTCACAATCACTTATATCTTCCACTGTAATTTATAGTGGAATTGTCTATGATCGTTTGATTTTTGTGTATTGTTGATATATTTCCTCACCCAAAATTGTCAAGAACATTTCCACCTGCGCAGCAACTGACAGATGCAAACAGCTACCTCGGTAATACTGGGGAGTATAACTTCTAAACGAACCAGTTGTGTTATCCAAGGGGCAGTCCGCTCCGTTCAAGAACCGGAAATCAGTTTGGTCAAATTTCTCAAAATCATTCTCATTTCACCGACTTTGTTCAGAATCTCTTTACTTCAGTTTGGATCTATCCACCTCATCTTCATTTTTTTCTGTAACACTTTATTTCAAAGGCTTCCATTCTATCTGCCAACGGCCATAGCCGTGTTGACACACCGAATCCCGTAAGATTCCTGAAGTTAAGCAACATTGGGCGCGGTCAGGAAGTGGATGGGTTGCCACGCGCTGTTGGTGGGGGTAAGGGAATGGAGGAGCGTAAAGGAAATTAATCACCCCACCGTACGTAAACTCCGGCTCAGGCACACCTCTGCGGAGGTTCGGAGCTGCGTTCAGGTAGAATACACCCTTACCCCTACCCATTCTATTTCCGCATCATTTATTTTCCGTGTCCGGCTCCATGGCTAAATGGTTAGCGTGCTGGCCTTTGGTCACTGGGGTCACGGGTTCGATTCCGGCAGGGTCGGGAATTTCAACCATTATTGGTTAATTTCGCTGGCAAGGGGACTGGGTGTATTTGTCGTCTTCACCATCATTTCATTCTCATAACGATAACTACGGGCGTCAGTTCAAAAGAACTGCACCTGGCGAGCCGAACTTGTCTTCCGACACTTCCGATACTAAAAGCGATATGCCATTTCATTTATTTTCACTGTGTCACTTCTGTACTATGCCACGCTGCACACAAACATCTTCAGAATTATGTTTCTAATGCACATATCTATTTTTGAAGTCGGTAAATTTCTTTTCTTAGAAATTTTCATCTTTTCTATCAGTATTCTAGATTTCATGTCCTTACTTCTGCCATAATCAATTTCTTACAACCTAACTTCACTTTCTAATTTAATATTTTCTGAACTACCTTACTCCATTTCAAAGTATGCCGTTACATGTGCTTTATGCTTTTATTTGCATCTGGTTCACCTTCTTTACACAATTATAATAATGTTACACTGCGGTGCAATAAAAGAAGGATGGTAAAACAAATGAAACTCGCTTATTAAATTGCAAATCGTACGGCGAGACATTTAACCCTTTCAGTACTTGTTAAAATTGCACAATTCTATACGGTACTGAATGTGTGAAGTTCATTACCGTAAATATACAGATAGTTTTCTTTGGTTTCCAGGTTTCACACCAAGCAAATGCTGGGGCTATACCTTAAAAAAGGTCACAGCCGCTTCCTTCTCACTCATAGCCCTCTCCTATCGCATCGTCGCCATAAGACTTATCTGTGTCGGTGCGACGTGAAGCAGCTTGAAATAAATATTGTATATGCAGAGAGTTGGATAAACGTGCTTAGTTTCTTAGCTACTAAAGTTAGCCACTTGATTCTCTTTATGGCATATGCCCCACATTCATTGTCTGTTTTTCAATTACAACAATTTGAACGTATTTAGTAACAGGAAGGAAAGCACGCATTTTGAACTCATTCTCATTAATTTTTTGTTTTGAAGTCCAAACATGGCACTGACTGGAATGTTCAAAACTATACCCTAGAACAGATTTTTTCTTTTAGGATTTGCTTTACATCGCACCGACACACATATGTCTTATAGTCACGATGGGATAGGAAAGGGCTAGAAGTGGGAAGGAAGAGGCCGGGGGATCTTCATTAAGGTGTGAAAATGGGAAACTACGGAAACCCATCTTCAGAAATGCCGACAGTTGTATTCGAACCAACTACCTCCCGAATGCAAGCTAAAAAAGGTCAGAACACTTAATGATTGAGAGACATGCAAAATTTATTTAATCTGAACCTGTAAATAAATTAGCCAAATACTGTGTTGTTATGGAAAAGTCCCGGCTATGATGAAAGACACCTACAAGAAAGAGTGAAATTAAGCATCATATTACATTTCAATATTTCCGGCTCACAAACTCTATCAGAATCCAAATTTATGCCCAAAATTCATTTTGTTTTACTATTACAACATTTACGTTCCAATTATTTTGACTAGAAGAACTTCAGTTACAGTTAGTATGTATTATACTGTAGCTAATTGTTTTACATAACTTTCATCTGTAAACGGTACACTTGAACAAATAACTGGGAACGCTAGACTGGAACTGATAATTAGGATGAAGTCACAGAGGAACTAGGTTCGAAGCTTTTTGCTCGGTAATCTCTCTCATACAAGCTAACTCGTTCCTGAACCGTGACTATTAAAATAAGAATATGACAGCATAGAACAACAACATTGTGTGCTCAGCCTGCTTTCTGGAACACAGAGTTTTAAGTGCTGAGGCAACAAAGTAGTTCTGTCTTATTCTGCAAATCATTACTAATGCACGGCTTTGAAGAAGCATATTAAAGGAAATGGCTCTCAAACAGTACTCGGAAATTAGCCATCATTGAGTGTGCTAGGACTTCAAAGCGCCCCAGTCCTCTGAGTTTTTTTTTTTTTTTAATTATGAGATATGTTAATGCCATTCATTGGTTATCAAGGCAACTCTGAGTTGAATGCTGCTGTTCCTTCACTATCATCAATAGATAATGTTGAATAGTATTGGGTTTGTTAAATTGAAATATGGACAGACCTGATAATTGTGCAAATATCTGGTAGAACAGCCAGGAAAAGGAAGCACTGTACGGTTCTGTGTTAGTAGCCACAACTTAGAACATGATCACTCTGAGGCGCGTGTCTGCTAATTAGAAGAAAATATAGAACCAATATTCTTGTTCAATGATTGTGTCCAAATTAATGCAACGTGGTAAGATACAATTCTTATGTAAGAAAGTGATTTGCCCAGAAGAACTGTTACGAAGAATGCTTGTGTTCCATAGTAAAGCATATTAACACGCTGTCAACGCAACAATGGACAGTCAGGGCTGTTTTAACAAGGATCTAGTGGATCACTCGCCTTACAACCAAGATCTCTCCCCTGGCGATAGTCACATCTTTGGTCTGCTGAAGAAAGCTCTGAGTAGAAACCTTGCTCCGAGTTTTGACAGATATCTGAACGGAGAGGCTGATTATCGACAGACTCTCAAACTATCAAAAGTATGCTGTTATTTTGATACAGTGGACATTGTCCAGTATACACTGACTTAGCAAATGTCATGGGATAGTCACCTAATAGCATGTGGGGCCTCCTCTGGCCCTGCGAACTGCAGTGAGACGCCGTGGAAGTGAGTGGACAAGTCCCTGGTAGTCCTCTGGACGCAGCTGACACCAAATCGTTTGCAGAGCGGCCGCCAATGCTGGACTGTTCGTGCGTGAAGGATCTATGGCACGGAGCCTGCGTTCCAGGACATCCCAGATATGCTCGATAGGGTTCATATCGGGACTCCTGGGTGGTCATGGCAGTCGTTGGAAATCCGCTGCATGTTCCTGAAACCATTCCCGGGCAACGTGGGAGCGATGTGGCGGCGCGTTATTATCTTGAAACACCGCAGAATCGTCTGGGCGCTGGAAGGCCAAAAATGGATGGAGGTGGTCTCCGAGCAGCTCAACATACCGCGTACCATTCAAAGTCTCTTCCAGAACAACTAGAGCGCCCATTCCATACCAGGAAAATTCACCCCAGGCCATAACAGAGACACCAGCGTCCTGGACCACACCTTCGAGGCAGGCGGGATCCATCGCTTCATGTGGTCTACGCTATACACGGTGCCTCCCATCGGCATGGTGCAGTTGAAATCGTGATTCGTCCGACCATATCACGTTACGCCATTTTTCCAGTGTCCATCCCTGGTGAGTGGCGACAAATGCGCGTCATTGTGCCCGATGACGTTGGGTTAACAGTCGCACCAGTGTGAGGCGCCGGCTCCTATAGCCCATAGAACCCATGTTCCTACGGATTGTCCACTGGGAGAGGTGTCTAGCACGGCCTGTGTTGAATTGAGCCGTGATTTATTGCACGGTTGCCCGTCTGTCACTATTGACAATCCGTCTCAGATGTCGCCTGTCACGGACATCGAGTGTGGCTGGACGGCCGGTCGTTCGTCTGTTGTGGACGGTGACACCCGCATTCAACCATTCACGATACCACGATACACCCTGGACACGGTTGATCGTGTGAAGCCAAATTCCCGCACCACTTCCGAATTCGCACTTCCCATTCGTCGGGCACCGACCACCATACCCCGTTCGAACGGTGTCAGCTCACGACGACGTTCCATGTTACACCTGTCACATGCACAGTCACTGCTCACAAGGTCTCCTATACAACTGCCGCTGGCACAGGGGGCATGTGGTGCGCAGACAACACACCTGTGCATCAGTGCTTCGCTATCCCATGACATTTGGTCAGTCAGTGTATACAGTGTACATTTCTAGAATCCTTCTATGCTTTAATACTGAACAACCCTTGAAATGAAATGAAATGGCGTATGGTTTTTAGTGCCGGGAGGGTCCGAGGACATGCTCGGCTCGCCAGGTGCAAGTCTTTTGATTTGACGTCCGTGGGCGGCCTGCGCGTCGTGATGAGGATGAAATGATGATGAAGGCGACACATACATACAGCGAAATTAACCAATTATGGTTAAAATTCCCGATCTTGCCAGGAATCGAACCCGGGACCCCTGTGACCAAAGGCCAGCACTCTTACCATATAGCCACGGAGCCGGACTGAACAACCCTTGTATTCAAGGCTTGTCCTGGCAAGAATGTAAATATCATTGACAGCATACAGGCCATCCCTGAAATGGAGCGGTAGCGTATCTGCCTCTTTCATAGAGGACATGGGTTCTACCCACTATCAGTAGGTGATTCTGGGTTCGATTTTAGTTTCTGAAAATTATATATAACGTCCAATGCATATGTTTTTCATTGCTTTATTCGACTCGTAAGTCACTTTTTATCGTTAAGTATTTTATGTTAAAATATATTCCTTTCTTATACTTAATCTTTCATTGTCATTGCATTTTTGTTGTTATAACTTTAGTTATATCTTATTTTTATTCAATTATATTTTGTTATGTAATTCATGTGTTCAAATACATTCATTGCTGCATTATTGTACACAAACGTAGCCACCGAAATACCTCCCAACTGCAAAATATGTGTTATTAATAGCATAAACTCAAAATGAAGAGCGGAAACAAGAAAGGCCAGAATATATATGAAAACTATTGACAAATTTTCAGGAGTAGGAAAAAGATATAACCTAGTGCTGGGGATTTTTTTTACAATTTTTTTTGCAAGTATGTATTCGTGCGCGAGTAGTGAACAATTGTCAGTAGTGAGCTGTAGTAAGAGGGTGGTGCGTGGGAGTGAATTGCGAGCTTGCAAATCTTTAAAGACAACTTCATATTAGGCAAATGCACTGGCCGGATGTAGGGAATAATATACTGCGGTATAAATGTGAATAACTCCCCTGTTTGTTTATATGTTCCCCTCTTTTTCCCTTGATATTAGTAAGAATTTTAATTCACTTAAAGCTGAATGGAAGGGAAAAAAAACAGGAAATAAACCGCAGAATACAGTCAGCGGTTGATTAATTTTAAGCGCTAGGGACGTATTTTGAGAAGCGTATACAGTACACATGAGAGCCATTTCCTAATGACTACGTTGACCTGGGGTTTACTCAGCCTTCAGGAGAAATGAGGGATTGTGAATTATGGCCAAGCTAAGAACTGACCATTGTGTTCCATATCGAGGTGTGTTCTTATTTTTAGTTTGCTTGCGATTTGACATCACACTAAGAAAAAAAATCGATGACAGTGGGTGAGGAAAGGGCTAGTAATATGATGGTAAACAAATGTGGTCGTAATATAGGAAGAACTTCGGTAATTTTTAGGTGTGAAAATGAAACACAACAGAAAACAATCTTCAAGGCTGCCGATGGTGAGGTTCGAATCCATCACCTCCCGAATTCAAGCACATAGCAACTTACGAATACCACGTAGCGACTTTGGACGGTATGTTGAAGTTAAGTTCAGAGAAAGCCTTAACTTTATATTTCTCCATTGACCTTCGATGTCTGTATGGAGACTTCTGTGACCATTTAAACCTAGGTGTAACAGATTTACATCTAATATCAGAAAGTTCAAATATCATTAGTCATGTTCGGCCGGTTTTTCCATTCCATGGTGGGGTCGCGGGTGCATTATGTCACATGTGTGGTTTTGGCCCCGTTTTACAGCCGGATGCCCTTCCTGATGCCAGTTCTACGTGGAGGAATGTATTTACTATTGCGTATTCCTGTGGAGATTGGTTGCGTGGTGTGCTGTGTGTGTATGAACGTGTGTGTTGGGAAAAACCCGAATGGTCACTGAGTCAGGTGAATTCACTAGACGCGGCTAAAATCTCCGACGCACCCGATAATGGAACTCAGGATCCTCTGAAAAGAAGACCGCAAAGCTGGTCATTCAGCCAAGGAACAGGATTTTAGTATCCGAATTAAATAAGTTATTATTTCTTCATATACTTAGAGAAAGTTTGAGGGAAAACGGAATGAAATTCACTCACATGACGAGACTCAACAACATCGAGTTTCAGAAGTGGTAAAAGTCAAACACAATCGTTTTTCTTTCTTTGCGAATAACTCTGTGAGAAGTGTGTTCTTTTTATTTGTTTTATCTGATCCACGTAATTTAACCGAACTAATAATATATGTGTTTCACAAAATAAAATCATTTTAAATTTAGCTTCTGAAAAAGGCTTACAATTATTTTATGTTTGTGGTTACAATAATGTCATGAACATTTCTTTCTTCGTACTATCCATGGAGGTCCCTGGAGGAGCGTAAAGTGAAGTTTTCAATATGCGAAAACTTGGCACGTAGTAACAGAAAGCAGCTATCTCTATGCCCATAGGAATTAAGCTGTTACACATTTCCGTTTTAGGCTGAGTGAACCGCAAAATGTGTGTGCCTCTCAAGAAGTGGAAGTCGCAGCCTTCTGAGTAAACCAAAGCCTGGACTACATTCACGACGTAATCAGGAATTGGAATCGAATGGGTCTAAGTTATATTTAGTAACGGGCTACAACGGTGGTAACGCCATTTCATTGTGGGCCAGCGTGTGCTAGATAAGGCAATAATAATAATAATAATAATAATAATAATAATAATAATAATAATAATAATAATAATAATAATAATAATAATAATAATAATAATAATAACAATAACAATAATAATAGCGTATGGCCTCCGGAGAGGCCTGGTACGGGTCTTTTTCTCGTAGACGGCCTGTTAGGCGACCTGTATGTCTGTGGAGATGAGGGCCCTACCTAGGACGATTTCTAATGCTGAAGACGCCACACACACGCAGCCCCAGAGCCGTTGGAATTAACTAATTAGGGTTAAAATCCCCGACCCAGCCAGGAATCGAACCCGGGACCCTCTGAAACGAAGGCCAGTACTCTGACCATTCAACAAACGAGTCGGACAATAATTATAATACTAAGCTGAGTGGCTCAGACGATAAAAGTTGTGGCCTTCTGAGCCCCATTTGCGCCCCTCTTGGCTGAGTTGAGTGGTGCTGGAAAATACTCAAATGCGTGGTGTCTCCGAATGTGATAGAGCTAGTCAGTGGAATGTAAACCAGACAATAACTAAATAATAATAATAATAATAATAATAATAATAATAATAATAATAATAATAATAATGATATGAAGGTCGATCAATTAGAAACGGGATTTTTGTTCCTGAGCATCAACAGTTGGTAGGACTGACCCCGTGCTTCTGCTATGCTTAGGCCAAGACCAACTACAATATATCAGACCTTAATGCAGCTATCGATATCAGCTAAAATGGCGCCCCGATCGGTTTGTTCGAATGTAAACATGGACATGTGCTAAGCATCTGTTTAGTTCTTTGTTGGTTTGCTTTGAATAGGAAACGTTAGTATAGTGATGTTTTTATTGAAATTTGGTTTTTAAACTACTTTGATATATTAGGACGTGTCGATCGTATTGCATACCTGGATGGTCTTGGTTGTGAACATGTGTGAAACACGAGTGTAGTTCTTGCCTCGAGTTGCATTAAGTCAGTGTTTATTACAGTTCTGTGTTTAAATCTAGTTTATCTACGTTTTAAAACGAGTGCGGTATGACTTATTAGAATGGGTCGTTCGTGCTGTGTGCCTGGATGCAAATCCAATTACGGTGCTACAGACACTTCAGCATTTAGATTCCCTAAGGATAAAGTGGTACGACAGACATGGATCAAATGTATCCATCGTGACGATTTTGTAGTGACAGATAATTCACTAGTGTGTATTAAACATTTTGAAGATAAATTTATAATTAGAGAGGACGTTTTTCCTGTAGTTGGCGGTGAACCAGTGATTGTGCCCCGGAAAAAGCCGAAACTCAGAGATGATGCCTACCCCAGTATTTTTCCCAATCAACCCTCGTACCACACTGTTAAGGTCCCTAAAGATAGGAAAGACCCAGCCGCTCGTTCAGAACGCCTGTTAATTAGAGATGAACAAGATTTCAACAACTGGTGTGAACAAGATAAGATTTCTAGTTTTGATGACTTTAAAAGTGAGGTTATGAAAAGAGACATAAAGCCGTTCATTTCATTAGTCAAGGAAGACTATGTTCTTTTTATTAAAGTAAAGGATGAAGGATCTACCGATATCCCATCACTTACAGTAAGTTTTAAGGTTACCAGTGGCTTGGATGTTAAAGTGTTTTACAAAAATATGTATGTGCCTCCAGACAACTTCAAGTGGATACTAGAATCAGAAGGCCAAGATGATCTAAAGTGCAATAGATGGTCAAAATTCGACAATCTGGTGAGTCATCTTCAGAGTTTTAATGATGAGAGAATTGAAATTGATGAAAGGGTTATGTTGCTAATAAATTTCTTGAAACAGGCTCTAGATTTAAATAGTTTTGATACAGAAAAGGCCACTAAAATAAAATTCTCTCTGGAACAGTTGGAGCTCACTCTAATGAAACAAGTCAGATATTCCCAAGAACTCCTGATTTGGGCTGCAACAATGTGCTACTCATTTCCTGGTGCATATCAGTCCATAAGACAGACACATGTTTTGAATTTGCCACATCATGTGTACCTTAAACAATTCTTAGGTAAAATTGGCCCCATTAGTCCAGGCATAGGAGCTTCACATAAAGCATTTTTGAAAGAGAAAAGTAAATTTCTTCAGAATGATGATAAGGTGGTATCAGTTGTGTTAGATGAAATGTATCTTAATTCAAAAGTAACATATAAGGGAGGAAAGGTACTGGGTTTGGCAGACAATGGTGTAGATGTAGATACAGCCACCACTATGCAAGTTTTTATGTCTTCATCTTTGCATTCTCAAAACAAAGATGTAATTGGTCTTTTTCCTGTAAAAGGTCTGCAAGCTGACACATTATATGACCTTACAATAGAAGTACTGAATGTGATGAATGAACTTGGCTTTCATGTTGTTAGTTTAATTTCTGATAACAACCGTGTAAATAGAAAGATGTTTGAACTCTTGTGTGGTGGTAGTCTCAAAAGCTGCATACCAAATCCAGCTAGCCCTTCAAAGCCAATCTTTCTTTTGTTCGACAATGTGCACATTTTAAAAAGAATTCGTAACAACTGGTTGAACAAATCTAAGGAAACATTTACTATACTCAATGTGGAACAGGTTTTCCCTGTATTAGATACCATGTCAAATAGTGAGGATGGCAAGACCACTATGTGTGAATATACAACAGTTCAAGCTAGATTTTCTGATCTGAAAGATTTATTTCATTCAGAAAAGAGTATGTTGTTGAAACTTGCACCTACGTTGTCAAGGAAAGCTTTATATCCTACTTCTATAGAGCTTCAAAATGTCTCGTTAGCTGTCAATATTTTTAATTCTAAAAATATAGTAGCTCTTGAAACAGTGAAGAAACAAGGTGTTGACATTAGTGATGGCACTATCCAATTTTTAACATTGTTCACAAAGTGGTGGACAATTTGCAATGTAAAGCACCCGATGAAAGGGAACTACACTAAAAATGTTGATGCTACTCCAATCAGTGGGGCTAATGATTCAAAACTTGTGTTTCTTCAAAATTTAAAGACATACTTAGATATCTGGCACTTATCAGATACTGGTACCGGTAAACAAGGAAAGCTGAGTAACGACACATACATTGCTATGACACACACACTTACTTCACTGGTCAAATTATGCAAATATCTGTTTGATACATATAATTGGGCCTACATTCTGACTGCGAAATTACAAACAGACTGTTTAGAAGCAAGGTTTGGTGCGTACAGACGATTAAGTGGCTGTAGCTATAATGTGTCTGTGGAACAGGTTCTGGAATCTGAACGGAAACTGAAAGTGTTAAGTGTGTTGAAGCTCAAGTCAGCTAAATATGGAGAACTGAACTTTAGTGATTTTACTGTGACAGTTCAAAAAGGTAGTAAAGGGAGTGTATGTGATAATCTAGAATATCTGGAACCTGCAATAAATGAAATATCGCATGTTCCAATCTCCCCTGAAACACAGAAAATTCTTGTATGTATTGCGAGTTACACTAGCAAGATAGTCACTGAGAAATTAAATAAACATGGAAACTGTGATGAGTGTCGGGTAATGTTACAGTCCAATGATGAAATGCAGGTGATATGTGATACGGACCTTTTTTCATATTTCTCAGAACTAAGTCGAGGGGGACTGAAATGTCCTTCGCCTTTCTTGATTACCTTGTGTTCAAATGTCTATGCACTGTTTCAAATTTTGATAAGCTGTGCATATGAGCCTGTATTTACAAAATTAAGTAATCAGCAAGATGCAGTTACAACATTAGGAATTCAAATTTGTGAACTGAATATCAATCATCTGGATAAACTGTGCAGATGTGGTGTGCC